>NW_004955438.1:3498895-3654499 GCF_000276665.1 Chinchilla lanigera | reverse complement strand
AGAAGGATATTCTATCTATCTGTGATTCTCATCTCTAAAATCACTCACTCTCTCTCTTTCAGGACTCCATTCAGATATCATTTGCTTACAAATAGGTCTATCTGGGCTCCCCAATGTAAAAAGTGAAAAAAAAAATAGCACATACATATCTAACCTTCTGTCATTCCCTACACACTAATATGTGTCACATTTCTTCATAGCACTGACCATGTCTTGAATATGATATAACTGTGTGTTTGTTTATTGTCCCACAACATTAAAAGGGAAACTCCATGGGGACAGGGACTTTTCACCCATTTTATACCCTAATCTCTTCAGTAGCCCTTGACACTGCAATGCACAGGGGAAAGTCCACGACTGTACGTTGAGTGGGTAAGTGAATGCCGTCACTCTGGTATAGCTGCTCCTTGTTCTAATTTATTTCTCTCAAATGCTATGCAGAAGAACCTGTGAAATGGAACATTGACTTCCAGGCTAGAAAGTCAGACCGACTCTAAGACAGAGAAAAGCAGTCAATATGCCAATTACTTCCAAAAGGTAACAGCATATTTTGAAATTTGGATGCTGCTTCATTAAAATTCATTTTGCACTCCATAAAATAAGAAATTAGGAGCCTGACAGAAATGAAACTCAAATAGGCATTCATTTCCTTTATCTTTTCACAAGACAGATCAATTAGTAATTTTATGGCTGAAAAAACTCATTTTTAAATGTTGTGGGGGACTTAGTGTAATATCAAATCTGGCCTAATGTCACCTTTATTAAGGAACTGAAAGCACTTTTACATCTGTTCATCCTGCTTTAAAAAAATACTGAGAGGCACATTTTTCACCATGTAAAGTTTATAGCGGAAAAGGAAATCAAGCATGGAAATGATCTTGTTGCATAATTATCTCCCTCCAAAGAAAAGGCAAGTGATAGCCACTGGACCGGAATGTTTTGGGCCACATTTGCACTTGTAAACCAGGCCCCGGAAATCTGCCCAAACAGGTGTGTTGGAGAGTCCAGATGGCAGCAGCCAGGGGCCAGGAAGCCTGACACCTTCTGCTGCATTTCTGGCGACTGTCACAGGCTTGCTGGGTTTGGCTACATCGGCGCCTTGTTGGGGAGCAGCCAATGCACAGGCAGGTGGTGCCGGATGAAAATCAGGGCTCCCAAGGGCGGGGTGCTGTCCTGCTGGAGTACTGCCTTCCTTCTACCATCAAGTTATACAACTAAAATCCAAGGCATTGAGGGCAGATAACTATCCTGTTTACATTTGGGATAAGAGAATCTAGGTGTTATTTAACCTCAGAATCATAATTCAGCTGACTGTGTTTTGCCACCTGAAATCTGACGTGCGGACTTCATCAGATAGGCTCTTCTCCTTTGGTATGCCTTCCTGTGTACTGCTGCTCTTCTGCTGTTAAACAGCTGCTACCTCCATTCCAGGGAACATGCGCACGTGAATCCTTTATGAACTGGATGTTGGACTGAAGGCATGTGCAAGGTGTTGGTGATCCCTCACTTGGATTTAGTTCTAGCAGAGTGTTTCCCAGCATCACTGGGAATGGGAAATCTGTGGCCCTTCTGACTGCAAATGAATCTTGGGGAAGCAATGCCTACTGAAGTATATGGTTCAGTAGGACTGAGGCAAAGACTGAGGCAAAAAGAAATTTCCCAAGCTCCACAGCTGATGATGGACGCTTCCTGGTTAAGGAGCCCTGCAGAATGTGTGTTGTTCTGGGGCATCTGCTGGGCAAGGCTCAAGGAAGCACACAGGAAGGGCCGTGAAGGAGCCCATAGCTTCCTCCTCTTCTCTAGCTTTCCACCAACCTAGACTCTATCTAGAGTTCCTGTTTTGGAACAGCCACAGCCAGGGAGGAATACCAAACTTTGAAGAATACAGAAAAGTCTCAGTCTTCCAGTATCTACCTTTTCATTCCTCTGTAGCATTCTGTTGGACCAAGGCTCTGCATTTTAAGATAGGATTGTTAAAATTGAAATGTGTTCATTCAGGAACTAGTCACAGCTGCATTGATTATACTAGGATACCAGAGGAAATTGTCACAGGGCACAAATTTCTGGGAGTGCATTCATGGCATTGCCCAATTCTGGAAGTGTTACTCAGACCTCCATCCTCCAATAAGAGAGCTTCAATAGGGGAGGCAGGATATTATTATAGAATATTATCCTGTGATTTTTAATTTAGATAAAAATAAATGACTTCTTAATGCTAGTTCTTTGACAATTAAAGTAAGCGAATCACCAAAATGTCTATTTGGAAGCTTTTCTCTTTTATGCTTTTTATGTATCTATGGTTTAAAGGAGAAACAATTTGGTCATGTAGTATATATTCTTGCAGAGAGGTTTGAGCTGGTCCTTGAAAGCTTTAAAATCAGAAATTTAAAGCATTTTTTTTTTCCTCAAAATAGACCTGTTTCATTGACATTAAAATTTGGTGAAGTAGTTTGTGTCACTTGGAACTGTGATAACTGCTTACAACAGAAGTTCTGACTATGGCCACTGCAAACAACTTTTCTCATATAAGAAGCACTCCAGAAGATCTTTCTACCTTTTGTTTACCATCATTACTTGTATAGTACTGTTTAACCTCATGATTGTAAGATGGCTGCTATACACCTGACATTTTATCTTCATTCCAATGAAAAGTAAAGAATGATAGCAAAAGGTGAATTCCAGATAAATATTTTTCTTCTTGACAAGAGGTAGCATTCTAAATTTCTGTTAGACAACTAGGTCACATGATTCCCTAGATGCAAAAGAGTCTGATGTGCAAAATTCATTTAACTGGCCTACGCAATTAAACAGTGATATTGAGAATAAAAGCATACCTGGTTAGGAGTTAAGAGTGATGAATTACAAAAAAATGAAGAATAGATATTGTAAGTGAATAGCCAGTGGGTGCCATATAGGGTATTAATGAACTCCACACCTCCACTGGTTATCTCCATTTTCCTTTTTGACTTTCACTTGATGTAGAGGTACAAATTGCTTTGAGTCTGTACTGTTATCTATGGCTCTCAGAAAAGCTTCCATCAATAATAACTTTGCATAAATTTTACAGTCTCAACCATTCCCTCTCCTCTTGTATTAATAAGCCAACACTAACAGCACTGACGTTGAACTTCCAGACAGTGCCAGGAAGGAAAAATTTCCTTCTTTCCCCTCTTATGTTCTATACTTGGGAGCTTGTAAATTAAACAAAAGATAGGTCAACAGCAGAAAAGGCATACAGGTTGAATTAATATTTATGTTCCCTGGAGTGCACAGAAGTGAAATACAAAGAAGTTGTTAGATTCACACATTGATGTACCATCCTAACAATGAAAGAGAATTTGGGCTTCAAGGAACAGCAAATCTGGGGGAAGTAACTAGGAAACAGATGAAGGAACTAATGGAAGAGAAGGCAAACTCATCTCAGTGTGGTTCTGTATGTCCACTGATGTGTCACTATTCCTTCCTTGTTGTGGGGGGCATCTTCATGAAGGGAAAATCATGCCTGGCTTTTACGGGAGGTATCAGAGAATTTTTCTTGGGTCAGTTGATTTTCAACTGCTTTCAGCTCAAAATAACCCTTATACCAAAGTGGCATATTTCAGAGTGGTATACACTAATTCCTTTTAACAATTCTTGGCAAAATCCCTCACTGAGGCCATTGGTTGAGAACAGGAAGATTAATGTTTTTGCAGTGAGGTTTTATGCATATCTATGAAAGTTTTGAAATTATAACTCATTCAGTAGAAGAATCTCTGGATAGATGTCAAATAATCAATTGTAAGAAAGTTCACAGTTGATTATGGGTAGCAATGGATAAATATGCTATAGTGAAGAATGGCTGTGCCAGGCAGTAAGATTACCTTCCTGTCCAGTTAACAGTTAAAGTTAACCCAGCTGACAGCATGAGGTCCAGAACTTAGAAATATTGATGCCTAGGTAAGAAAGAAAGAAGAAAGAGAGGAAAATAAGATGACAGCTCTGGGTAATTCTCCTGTATTGACTGCATCAGCAGATATAATCAGCTTGAAAATTGATGGTAACTTTAATCCAACTTAAACTTCCCTGAGGCTGGAGGCCAGAATTATTTTGTGGCTAGAGAAAGACTCCTTATTATCCCCTTTGTTTTAAACTCAAACCTTTCATGTAAGTAATTTAATATTTAACTGAGAAGTAATAGTTAATTGATAAATTAGGCTCCAGCAGGCTCTTCACCCAGAAAACAAACAATATTAATATTTTTTGTCTTGTTTGCAAGAGTCAGTGCTTGCAAGATTGGGTGACTATTATGAAATATAAGATATAGTTATTCAATTAAAGAGAGGAATGAAATTCACTTGGAAAAGTTCAAATTTGTTTTTATTTCTCACTGGTCTCTAATAAAAGCCACTCTTTAACATTAGGTAAGTAGAGCTCACATCATTAGCTGTCCATAGGACACAGTGATAATGTTCGGTAGAGCATTAATCATCAGTAGCTGGAGACAGGTGGCGAGGGTACTAGCAAATCAAAGAAAACCTGATTTTTTCCCTTTATTTACTTAATAATTAGCTGTAGAAGATCCACACAAGCTTGTGGTTTCAAATTTTAGCTCAAAAGAATGTGACATACTTTAACATACTGTCCAGGGCCCATATAAAGTTCAAACCACTGGTGAGGGGTTGAAAACTAAACCTCTGAGTTTCCAAACAAAGTAAATGAAGATGTCTTCCTATGGAACTAACTGGGATCTCTTTCTCTCTCGAGTAGGTAGATAGCCCATTTTAGTTGTACAAGAACAATGACTTGGGAGGAAGTTAAGTATATTCCTTGAAAGATCCAGTTCATCATATAGATGTAACCTGAGATCACATTTAGTGCAACTACCATTTTTTTTTGGTTCTGAAAAATCCATAACTTCATAACATACTCTACCTATACTCTGTACAAGGGCTTAATTGCTTTGTATGAAACTTTTGATCAAAGGCACAAAGAATCCATGTATGTTGCTAGTTTCCTGTGGTTTTAGGACCACAACATATTAAGACCTGGCTTCTAGATAATAATAGAGTCAGGAATCACTACAAGAGTGAGAAAACTGGGAGCATCTTGGGCCCTTTCCTGCTGCTCATTAAAAAGCATGATTTATGTTTTCTCCTGGGAAGGCCAGGAATGTACAAGTCATTTTTAGTATGAACCATGACTCTTCATTTGTATCTACAGATGCCTGGTAGGTAACTAAAAGCTGAATAAATTTTGACTTTCATTTTGTATTCTTTGTTACTACTGTTGGAGCTGTGTCCCCAGACTCAACTTGTCAGTACAGATAATAAAGTATTCAGACATCAAGAATTCTTGACAAGACATTTCACTTCTACAGAGTAAGCACAAGGCAGCAGAAGGCAGGGTGCAGGGTTTTAAGCTATAACACATGGGAATCAGTTGACCTTTTTCCCTGCTGGCTGGGTTGAAGTTGCACATTCTATCTCAATTGGCTAGTTTAAGTGGGTGTGCCTAAGGAGTTGCTGGGTAGGGTTGTTAAGGGAGAGAAGAGTGGGAGTGGAGAGGGTGTGGGGAAAAGCTCCTTGGCTATTGATAAGCAATCTTGGTCTGTAGCTATATTTCCAGAGTTTGAAATGAGCCCTTGTTTCCCTTAATTTCTGTGTGTTTAGAAGGGGTGGCTTAGGGTGGACAAGAGTCTAAGATGGACTGTGTCAAATCCCTTCCCAGCTCTGCACATAAATATATTAATAATTTTAGGGAATGTCTCTTTAAAATTTGACAAAACAATGCTTTTTGTTTTGTTTTGTTTTGTTTTCGAGACAGGGTCTCGCTAAGCAGTTCAGATTGGCCTTGAGCTTATTTTGTAGCCCAGGCTGATCTCGAACTGGCAATGATCCTCCTGCCTCACCCTCCAGAGTGCTGGGATTACACGCATGCGCCACCATGCTAAAACAATGTTGATTGATCCTAAATTTAGATATTCTCACCCATTTCAGGATTGAGAACAATGAGATGGGGAATTTGCAGGGATATTCAACTATGCCCAGAAGTCTGCAGTCATTGACCCCAACCTGCGTTCGCCTGAATTCCAAGAAAGGTAGAACTCCATATGACCGAGACCACCATGGACAGAAACAGTACTTTCCTGAGAATAAAACTATACCTCACCATAAAAATTCCAGAACCCTGGAAGACCAAGACCAAGATGATCCACCAAATCCCAAGCCACCATCTAATCTTGAAAAACTGGCCTCCTGGCTTTCGGGGGAGGAGGCAGCCTGAACTCCTGTATCAAAGTGTGTTCCCTCCAGCTATGTAAACAGGAGTCCTTTTCTATATTCCCTCTAACTTTCCAACCAAATCCCCCTCCCCACTGTAAAATTGTGCTTTAGTTTTAATTTCCATTATTACTAAGAGCATGGACCCACAGCTGACAGGTGGAACATGCCACTTCACAGGTGTCTTCAGGACTGACCCATGCACAGACCTAAACCCAGTTCATATCTTCACTACTGCTCAGGAATACAAGAGTTTCTACACGGTCTGTTGAAAGGCAGTTTAACTATTCTAAGACAAATAGCTGTTTCCAGTAAAACTACAGGAAGAATTTAAGGAGGCAGGGTAAATTTTCTGGCTTGGAATCTGGCCCAAACAAAGACCTCTTCACCTGCATTAGGTCTTTAATGACCACAATGTTCGGTCACAGTGTTGAATTAGTCTATTAGATTTTAGTGAACTACTGATATAGGACCCGTCTCTTCCATTAAAATGCCCCTGCTAAGGTTTTGAACTGTCTCTCTTCAGGGTTGATGAATCTGAAGTTATTAAATTAGCTGCTTTGTTTTTATGTTCCACCTCAATTTCTTTTTAAACCACAAACATCCCCTTTAAATGTATATTCCCCTACCTGACAAAAGACTCTACCCCATGTCCATTTAGTTCTATTTGTAGTAAATTTTCTCCTTAGCCGAAAGCACACTTTAATTGAATGAAATCTTCATTGTGTGTTCAAGTCAGTAAAGAGCTTAGAGCCTTTCTAGGTTTTTTTTTTGGTACTAGGAATAGAACTGAGGACCTTGTACTTGCCAGGCAGGTGCTTGTGCCACCAAGCTATATCCCCAGCCCTAAAGCCTTTCTAAAAGTAGTTTACCTTTTAAATGAAGCCTATACAAGAGAAAAGATTGGTCATACATTTCAGACTCCAGGTTCAGAGACTTGGGAATCTCAGGATCCTGAGAATAGGGTTACACAGCAGAAGTTATCAGCAATATTCTGATTTTAATAGCAAAAAAAGTTTCTGCATCCATTGGGCCACATTTAACCTGTAAATGGAAGAGAACAGAAAACCAGATTACTTTATAATTGACAGCTTTGTCTCCAGCAGATGGCTGTAATCTCTGGAATGTGCCAAACACAGACTCTAGGATTTTTGAGTTTGTAGTGAAAACAGAAAGGACAAATATTTATTGTAATTACAACATTTGTGCACTGGATATAGTTTCACAGCCTTTTCATCCTGTTTGATTAGAAAATACAGATTGACATTCTCTTTTCTTGCCAGTTGAAGTTTGTTCATAAACACTTTGAAAAACATTCCAAGTTTTAATAAATATAAAACGAAGTCATGTAGAATGTTTTCCCTTTTTAGTTTACTTCCTAATGAATCAATGTACAAGTTTAGATCAACCTGTGATAGCCCCTAAGTAGCTACAGCATCCAATTCAAGCGATGTTGTAGTCAACTCAGGATTTGATTGAGGACATAACCCCCTTTACATTTTGTTATTTCCACTGATCTCCACTGGCTCCTGCTTGTGGAGAAAATCACTTAAGTATGTCTGAAGTGGTTTAAATAATTAGGTTTTCTGTGTCTATGCAACCTAACTTATTTATGGGGCAACCTGACTCACACCTGATCAGTCTCATCAGATTATGTCCGTTTCCATTGGTAATAGCAAATTGATATTTACCAGCTGCGTTATGACTATCCTGAGAAGAACTTAGTTTGAGAGGTACAAGTTGTAATTCAAATGTGAATTCCTGGGACTGAAGTCAAAATTTGCCTTGTGCTTTAGTAAAAATATCAGGCATAGCACAAGCAAGTGCAGCTTTAAATTGTGCTGCTTTTGGCAAGTCAATTAGCATTTCTTGGACTATTTCCTGACTTGTCAAATCCTAAATGTTAAAATTGTTAAAAGGATTGAATTAGACAATCTGTATGAATGAGATACGTACTTAAAGCAGCCTACACATGTGAAAGGACTACTAGTGGCAGTTTTAGGTAGCTACCTGGGAAGACTGTATTAGCTTATTAGATTTTAGTGAACTACTGATATAGGACCTCCCGATGACATAAGGGAAATATTATAACTCCCAACCTGTTAGATGTCAAATACACCAAGTTTGTATTCCCCAAAAATCAAAGAATGAATTCTAAGGAACAGTGAAGTTTAAGAGTAGGAAAACTTTATTGGGAGAGATAGCTCCTGAGAGACAGGCAGAGGCCTGAGTGGGTTACCAATGAGCGCACTTCTCAAAGGAAGTTTCACAGAGCAAAATCATGAGGTGGGCACAAAATCACTAGGTGGATACAAGGTGGGACAAAACTGTGATCAACCAGTAAGATTACAAGTACAGCTGCTTAGGTAATGTTGATCCAATGGAGAAGCAAATCATGTAGCAAGTGTATATGAAAGAACAAGGACCTTTTTTAGAAGAGATGAATCAGGAGGTTCTGGTCATCTACTGTATGATTGGTGTGTATTTAGACTTTATTGGACCAGGTGATACCAACTATAGTATATTGCTTATCTCTTGGGGAGGCATGCAGGCCTGGTCATTCCATCTTTACCTTAAGGTCTTGACTTCAACAGTTGCACCTGCAGCCATAGTTGTAATATATTCTCATCTTCTGCACTGACTCCCTCAAGGACCTACCGCTCTCTGGCTTCCTATAGTATTTCTACCTACCTTAGCTGTCTGCAATGCCACAACATGGTGAATAGATACTTGTGACTAAATAGTACTAAGGAGTGACACCTGCATCCCATTTTTCCATGAAGTCCTTAATTCTAAACACCAATTTCTAAATTTCATAATATTTTCTCTTCAGCCTTTTTACATTTCTAACCAAGTCAACCTAGTTATCATCCATTTGATTCACTGATTCGTTCCTCATTCATTCTTCCATTCAATTAACATGTATGAAATGAAATGTGTATAAAATTTTACTGGAAAATTCAGGAAATACAAAGATGAAGTGCAACTTCAATACAGTGATCCCTTATTCTCAAATGGCTCCAAGCTGAAACTTTCCAATCCTTAAACAAGAAAGTTTGAAAAAAAATCTGCTTAGCATTTGTAACTTTGCTCGGTAGTCTAACTACAAATCTGACTTGAAGAAATCTATATAGGCTGAGACAGTCATGTGTCACATCTGCAGCAGACACTTCAGTCTAAGCACCCAGACAACATCTAGTGCTCGTGTTAGTGTGCTAAAACATTCATCATTCTTTTGTGCTTTATTTGTATAAAAATCATAACCATGGCTCCAAAGAAAGTGATATCAACAGTAAAGCTAAGAGGAAAGCTGGGAGAACCAAGATAGAGAAAGAAATCATTGCAAAATTTGTTAAATTCCTGGAAAAATGAATTTATAATTGACCTCAAAACCATTTATTTGATTTTCCATTATTTCTTGTGGAAAAAATTTATTTAACTCTCGAACTTTTCAGTGTCTGAACATGAATTTGGAACAAATTAGGTTTGACAGCTGATATACCACTGCTATTTCTTTTCCAGCGATAATATTCAAATTTTGTAGTTGGAAGATACTAAGAACCACAAGTGTCTTTCTGACTGTCAGTACTTCATACTCTAGAGTATCATTTCTTTGGGTGTTGGGTATTTTGTCTCAGCAATGAGAGAAAAGTAACTAAGACAAGTCCATTGGGCATTTATACAGTTTTCGGAACCAGTGTACATGAGAGAAAGTGGGACTGCTCCTGGATGTAGGTGGGTCTTAGAGGTCTCATTTGTATTTCACTTCCTCTAAGACCTCTCCTTTGGTTAAGGACCTGTTCTTTTGTCTCTTGCATTTCCTTAGGCCCTGATAGTTTGTTTTGGTATGGTAATTAATTTAGGGTCTGACTTTTAGTTCATTTTACCTTAACTATTCAGTACCTGTGCCCTACCCACCTAAAGTCCCCTGTCCTTTGGCTTCTATCTATAAGGATTCTCCCTGAAGGAGAGAACCAAGATAGAGTTAAAGAAAGCACTGCAAAATTTTTTAAATTTCTGGAAAAATGTGATCACTAATAAGGGTCACTGTTTCCCCGCCCACCGGAAAGAACATTGTGCCTTGATGAGTTTTTGGTCTACAAACTGACTCAAGTCTGAGATTTGTTTTAGGAATTGAGTCTTTGTCTTTGTATGATTCAGGTTAGACTTCTCTCTTGATCAAGATCTCTTCTTATACTGATCAAATTCAGGCTTCTTAGGCTTCCTATCTCTTTTACTTCTAGGAACACTGTCATCAATTGGTCAGTACTAAAGTTCTGTGCAAGTCAGACTATTCTGATTGGTACTTTGACTCTTCTATCCATTATGGTAACCATGCCTACTTTACCTTTGGCAGTTGAATAGTGTCCTTAGGCCCTGCCTCTGTAAGGTCCAATTATTTCCATTACATTTAGGTTTCCCAATTCAGTAGTAGAAGTTTCCACTGTATGTTCTGGTCTGTAGAGAATTATTATGCAATTTTTCAGCATAGCTAGGTGAGGCTAGTCATTCAATTTGCATTATAATTCAGTAATTTTCAGGATGGGATATTGAGTTTAGTTTTCAGCAATCTCAGTTCTGCACATTAGCTAGAGGAGCTAAGGATCTCATTCACGACAGATGCAGAAACTTTCCATGGTAATTTATGCAGTATCTGAGCTGAAAATTCCAATCCCTAAACTCATTTTTTTCTTTCCCTCACTTTGCTCAGTGACGTTACAAACAACCAACCAATCTCATCGTACTCATTAGCTTAATGAAAGTGCTCAAAAGTATTACGTACCTGGGCATCCTGATTCTTCCTCAAGGTTTGATTAGAAGTATCCATTAAACATATCTTAGGTATCTTTATTAATAGATCATATCATGGATTATCAATGATCTATTTATGATTGAAAGTAGTAATTAAGTGTGTTTAAATTTAACCATGCTCAAAAGCAAACTTCATAAACCCTAAAACAAATTCAGATTTCTTACTAAAACTCTGTTCCTCTAGAACAGCTGATGCAGGCTGTTTATATCGTTGAAAGCTCTGAAAGATTTGCCATCAGTGCTATAGAATGACTCTTGTTACTAAAATCTGCATTCTCTAGAGTATTCCAAATAAACAGAGCTGGGGCTGGGGATTTAGCTCAGGGGCAAAAGCGCCTGCCTGGCAAGCGCAAGGTCGTGAGTTCGGTTCCCGGTACCGGAGAAAAAGCAAAAAAAAAACCCAAACAAACAAACAAACAAAAACCAAATAAACAGAGCTTATACATTAACTATCAACATGAAATAGTTAATTCTGACAAACTGAACTACTAGTCTCATGAAATTGTGAACCAAAAGGAGAAAGTGAAGAGAGTACTTATTGGAAATAAGAAAAAGAATAGTTCCTGAATTTTCAAGAGTGGTGGCCCCATGGGCCCTGTATCCAACTCAGAGCTACTTATCCATAAGTGAGCACAGCAATTGTTCAATTGTTTAATGGCCATTTAACACAGGTAGCTCTGTGGCTTTAAAGTGACCGGTTGGAACTCAGGCTCTTTAACCTAGTTACTCAGCCTGTAGGGTCTAAAGGAAACTGGGATTTTATAGAAAAAACAATTATTTCACATTTTAAGATCCTCAAAACTCAGGAACACAGTCGAGCAAGGTTACAACTCTCTTTAGTTAGTGAGTGTCTGCAACTCCCTTTAGTAATGAGGGGCTGCATTCCATGTTGTCTGAGGAAGTTCAATTTTAGTCCAAATCCCTAGTTCACTGCTTATTCTTATTTTTTCATTCTTATCAATATGACTGACCATGCAACTCTATCTCTGCCACTCTCCTTACCTAGCTGCCTTATTCATAAGCTAACTAAATAAACTTTCTTTTTTTATTTTAAAGAGAGTAGTAAATGAGAAACAAACAAATAGAACAGCAGCAGCATACCAGTATCACAAACATAAACAAATCAGAGCAGAACATTCAAAGTGATAGAGTCTCAAGACAAAATAATACGAATCAACAGTGGTTGTTACATTATATATCACTACCCTCAACTATGTTGCTCAGATTACCAGATGTAAGTGTTCTTAAACAATAGGATATAAATATATATAAAAGGATTTATAAGGAGCTGGTTCATGCTGCTTTGGAGGCTGGTTAGTCCAAAGTTTGGAAGTCAGGCTGGCAAGCTGATTTCCGTTGGACCTTGAATGCAGTCTGCTATAGAAGTAGGAAGAGCCCGTGTTACAAATGAAGTTCAAAGCTAGTCTGGTAAAGAATTATCTACTATATAAGAACAGCCTATCATTTTGCTTCTTTTTGGTCTTCAACCTCTTGAATGAAGTCTACTTACCTTAATAAGGTCACTATTCTTTATTTGAGGTCTCAAAACAGTTTACATATTAATATAATGAAATATTAATTTCATAATTTGACCAAATATCTGGGAAGCGCACAGCCTAGCCACTTTGGCACATTAAATTAACCACTGCACAGAGCAATGGTCTCTCAATGATTATGGTGATCTTCCCACATTCAGTTCTGCTTCCGCATTAATACCAAGGGTGGTTTCCTGCCAATATTTCAGTAATTACACATTTCCCAAAGGTTCAAAAGCCAGACTCCTTAATATTAACATCTAAGCCTCCTTCATTTCTTACCTGGTCTCAATCTCTCTTTCTAGCTGAATTTTTTATCCCCTAAAGTATTCCCATCTCACTACTGTGCCCTTTCTCTATTCTAGCTTGCAGAGCCATGTATACTTCTTGCAACAGACCAAATTTTCATGCCTCTGCTTTGATCTGTGGCATTTCCTCTGCATGTAAGAGCTCTCATCTATCTCTTATTCTTTCATTCCCAACTACATGGGCTCGGAAACATGTATTGAAAATCTCAGAACCATCTTAAACACCTCCTCAGAGATGCTGTCACTGACTTCGCATCAAAGTCATTTCCTCCTTGATGTTACCTGAATTGTGATACTACAGCATCAAGCTTATCATACGGAATTGCTCTTGTTTTCCATGTGGCTGGATGACTTACTAGATTGTGAGCTTTAGTATGTCTGGGAACTATAGTCTTTCCTCCTTCATTGTCTTCATTACGTACTCAGAACTTGTTTGTGGGATGAATGAAAGGTGAGGGATTTGAAGAATGAAAGTGGGGCCTAACTTCATAATCAGGTGGGAAATTACTAAAGGGTTTTAATAAGATCTCTTCTTGGAAGAAGTGTGTGTTAGGTTTCACTAGTGAAATGAATTTATATTTATATTTTTACTTAGTAGGCTTACAAAGGCCACCTGCAGAATCAGGGGGAAGAATGTAAAATGACTGTCTATGGCTGGAGGGCTGGAGTATCCAGTCAAAATTCAAAGGCCTGTGGCTCACTGGAGGGTCTGGTGTGAATGTATCAGAAAGCCAAAGTCGGTGCTGAAAGACTAAAGAAATTGGAGACAAATGTTCACAGGCAAAGAGGAAAAGGGAAGACTTCCTTCTTCTTTCCCTTTTGATTCTGTTCAGGCTACAAGCCTATTGATTGATTTCATCCACATCTGGGTTTGGTCTTCACTCCTGAGTTTGTGTCCTATGGGTCAAACATCAACAGACATACCTGGAGTTTACTAGTCTGCTAGACAGTTCTTACTCTTCAAGTTGACATATCACAATTAACAGTCACAAGGTGACAATGAGTTGTACTTTAGAGTGATTATCATGGATGGATTGAAGGACTGTGGGAAAAGTGAAGGAAAGAAGATGAAAGCAAAGAGGCTGAGCAGACTACTGCAATAGTTCACGTAAAGAGGAGCTGGACAAGTGGAGTAAGGAAAGTACTAATTGTCAGATAGTAAGGAGCTGAATCTTCCTATCAAAAGAAACAGTTGGAAATATTTCCCTGTTTTAATAATAGCACATAGTAGAATTGAATTTGTTTTGACCCTTTGAAGTTTGGAATGGACATGTGTATTCTTTGGCTAGCCATGCAGGTAGTGTTGTGTGCCATATCCCAAAGAAGTTTTGAGAAATTACACACTATCTGCAGCATTCTGATACTGATAAGATTCACATTTTAGTGACCATAGATTCCTATGTCAAGATAGAACCTCTGTCAGCCTTGCTCTCTGATAGACAGTGTTAAATAGTTTCCCTGACAATCTGTGTTGGGAATGGAATGTGAGACATTAACTTTTGAGTGTCAAACTATGGAAGCTTCTGAATTGTTCACTACAGCAGAAAAACCTCACTTTTATAACTTATCAGGACTCTATAGTTGATAGAAGAGGGTATGAGTAGTGAAAGTTATTAAAGTTTAGCATAAGGTAGTTTACCTAAAAACTTATAGGCTGCCATTATTGGTTATTCAAGGTGTGCACTTCACAACTTCAAGACCTCTGTTCACACCACTTTCCATCTGAAATGTGGCCCCTGGAGCTGGGCAGTTTATAATCTTTATGGATATGCACAGCAATCCCGGGAATGTTCATTAGGAAAAAAATATTTATTGTCCACTGACTCCCAGAAGTCATTTTGAGTGCTGAAAACACAAGGATAAAGTGGAATTGGTCGCTGCTTGTGACATAGCCAAAGGCTAGCATGAGGAGGTAGACTGTGATCAAGGCACTGTGCACACACAGAAGGAGAAGCACCAGCTCTGTTAGTTATACTTGGATTGACACTGGAAAGATGATTCAATACTGTTCATTCAGAGAAGGAACTGGAGTCATTTTAAGCAAGAGAAGCAAAGATATAAAAGTACAGGGCACACTAGAGAAATACAGAGCTATGTAGCTGTAGTTTAAGTACACATTTTGGAGATGGGTCAAAATGCTAGAAGAAAAGTTTGGAAAGGTAGATTAAAGTTATTTTGAAAGGTTTAATAGTCTGGTGGTGCTTTTGGCTCTATTTCTAGAACAAGAGTCCTAGAAGCCTTTTCATTCAGCTGAGTGTTCTATGGAAGTCTTATGTTCAAAAAACACTCACAGGGAATTTTTGTCCTATCACTGATAGAAACAGGAAAGCTAATATATTCAACTTGTGATCTCTTTGATGAATTTTTCATTTGAAAGATTATTTCAAAATCAATAAACTTGAGGGAGTTAAATTTTGTTAATACTAATCCCATGTTTGGATCCAACTCCATGAATAACATCATCAGTACTATTTTGAAATTTTATCCACTTGCATGCAGCTTGAAAGAGAGTGGCCATCATTCTGGATCGAGAACTCTTTTGGGTATGCAGAGACTGCCTCCATTGTAAAGGACTTTAACATCTAATCATGTAGCACTATAAGCAATGCCAGCAGGCTACAGAACTTTTCTAGAATTTGTGAAGAGCGTAAGTCACCATTATGGTTTGTTTCTAGATGTTCCCCGCAAAGCCTCATGAGGTCATAGGTGAGCCTTTGGGAAGGTGGCTAGATCTAGAGTGTGTGACACTGGGATTTGTTCATTGTTCAATGTTGGAATTAAGGATGTAATAAAATGTATTGATGGATAAAATATAAGAGACAGAAAGAGGACAGCTGTTGTCATTGCTTGTCATTGCTTGGTTCTTACTTCCTTCTCTCTGCTCTGTTTGCCATGGACTATTTATCCTGTGTGATGCCTGTCTGTCAAGCCACTCTGCTTTGAAGCCAGCCAGTTATGGACTGAAACCCCTACAAACTGTGAGCCAATTAAACCTTTCATACTTTAACTTTGGGTTTTGGGCATTTTGTTTCAGCAATGAGAAAAGTAACTAAGACAACCACCTAATTATACTCTAAATATACTGTTCCTCTGGAGAGCAAAGTCCAACTAGATGAGTTTATGGCCTGTGTTTTTTGACTTTTGTGGCTTTTAATGTTTTCCTTGTAGTCACATTTACCATGATTGCTTCCGATACATGGACAATGATTTCTAGTTAAATGTTTGGCTGTTCAGGTATTACTCTAAAATGCTACCATCCAGATCTGTTGTGTGATCAGGTTCTGAAATAAGACCTTCAGGCATTCCTCTTTAATGACAAGACTGCATTCAACCCTGCACAGCCAATTACATAATATTTATAATCTTTCAGTTATATTGTTCGGTATGACATTTCTAACTATTTTGTATTTCCTCTGCTTTGTCATTATATAGATTAAAAGCTGGACTATAAGTGATGTCCTGGTAATGGTGGCAGTGACCATCACAACAGCACAGCTGGTCCCTGAAAATTCTTATCTGCTAAAGAAAATCCATTAAACTTTAAAAGTTTTATATGTTGGTGAGGAACTCATGAAAATACAATCTTCAGAGCAAAGGGAAAATTAGGGAGTTTTTAATGGCCTGGTGAGACTTAGATGTCAAAGTCGCTGCCAGATGTTGGCTTATCCAAATTCAAAGGAGAACCTGACTTGAATTCTGATTCATTTGAAGAGAATGGATGATAATTATGGGCTGTCCCAAGATTATTATCCATGCAACTCTACTGATTCGTTCCCTAAATTAGGAAATATTTGTGCTGAGGAATCCAGCACTTGGCAAAGAGAAATCACTCAGTTCATATTAGCTATTAATGTTATTATGCGCTGAACTGAGAAATAAATTGAAATTTCCAAGTTGAACTTAAAGTCAAGTACCCCTTGACTTTTGTACTAATTAACATATAGCCTGTGGTTCAGGTTATACATCTTAAAATCCTGTCAAATTCAAACTACAGTGGGAACACCCTCCTTCCCTGGCTAATGCTGCTTGTGGTAAGAAAGGATTGCTGAGGTCTAATAATATGTGCTCATTTAGCACATGGTAAGAAAGGATTGCTGAGGTCTAATAATATGTGCTCATTTAGCACATATAGTAGAGACAGTTTGGAAAATGTGATTTAACTAAAAGTACTGGTAGAATAGAAAGCCAAACTTTTTCAAGATGAGAGTGACCACATGCAGCCTGTCATAGTTAGGATCTTAAATGTTCTCCAAAGTCTCACGCGTTGAGTAAGGGCTGAGTCTCAGATACAGTAATGGTTGGATGTGGGGGTCTTTGGCAGAAGACTGGATCATGGGGCCTCCAATCCAAAACATTTGTGGATTCATAGTTTAATGAGTTAGAGGGGAGGAAATTGTTATAAGACCAGCCTCTCTTTGCCTTCCTAGCTGCCTTGAGGTAAGCACCAGTGCAGTACCTGGGGTACCCCCACCACAATATTCTGCCTCATCACAGACCTAAAATCAATGAAGCAAGTTGACCATGGATGGAAATCTCAGATACCGGGAGCCAAAATTAGTCATTTCTTCTTTAAGTTGATTGTCTCAGGCTTTGTTGACACAGTGACAGCAGGACAGTTTTTAAGAATAGCTATAGTTATAATGTTAGGAGCCTGCAACAGGTTCCAGACATTCCATGAGGTTTGGTCCTTACAAAAGTAGTCTCATTTCATCTTCTTAGCAGTCGGGTGAGTTAGGCACTCTTATATTTCTTTAAAAGAGGAAACTGGAGATTCAGGAACTGACCCACATCACACAGCCAGTAATCACTGAGTGGTAATTTGAACCTAGACTCTGTGCATTCAAAGCCTATGTTTGAGACTGTATTTCATGGCTTTCCCACTAGTGAAAATTCAGCATGAACTTTATTCCTCCCTTTGCATTATTCTATGCATCAAGAGGCTTCACAAATGCCATTCCTTAGAATGTCTGAATGATTGAGTGAACCTCAATGCAAGGATTGTTAGGTCTCTCTGAAACATCGTTTCATTGATAAATCTTTCAAAAGAAATAGGCCAGGAATAATAAATCGAAGCATCTTGGGGACTCATGGGAATTTACCTCTGTGATTGATGGAATGAGCTGGCTGTCACCTGCATACATAGTAAATAAAGCCATGGAAATGCCTGAGATTGCCACCTGGAAACTGACAATGGTTTGCTCATTTTCTTAGCGGGGAAGGATGCAATTGAAATGAGGGGAGCTGAGGAGAACCCTAGGAATGATGAATAGAGAGATATAAAGTTTAGATTAGAAAACTAGAAAAGAGAATAGAAGGTTTTATTATTATTGTATTACTATTTCTTCAAAGTATGTTATCACCTTTCCTTGGTGCATTCACAATGTATTTAGCTCTCTACAGTCACCACAGAGAAAGAAGAGAAAGAAGGAGAGAAAGAGGGGGCGGGACTTTGCCTTTTAAGAGCTAATTGTTAAAGTAGTGGATTAAAAATGAATTTGCCCTGCATTGAAGTACACACGTATGAACAGCGCAGACATACGCTCATCACTCAATGTCAC
Organism: Chinchilla lanigera; assembly: GCF_000276665.1. Lineage (NCBI taxonomy): Eukaryota > Metazoa > Chordata > Mammalia > Rodentia > Chinchillidae > Chinchilla > Chinchilla lanigera. The sequence continues at coordinate 3,636,029 of NW_004955438.1, read as the reverse complement.
TTTGCTGATCATTTCCTGTCGTTTGTCACTTTCCCATTGGTGGGACACAATACCCAATATCCACAATTTAAAGGAGGACAGGTGTATTTTGGCTTCCAATTTTTGGAGGATTCAGTGAATAGTTGGCTGACTCCAGGGCAGGGAGGGCGTGACAGAAACATCTAGGTAGAAGAAGCCTGCTCATGTCACTGTGGCCAGGAAAGAGAGCAGAGGGAGGAGCCAGGAAAGAGATGCACCCTTCCAGGTGATGCCCCAGTGACCTGCCTCCTCCTACCAGACCCTAGCTCGTCACCACATATTTAGCTGCTGAACTCATCAGTGGATGAATCCATTCATGAATACAGTGCTCCTGTGATCTGATCACCTTCCAAGAAAGCCCTTGGGAGGTTTTGGCGATGTAGATCTACACCACAGCATGGGGAGGTTTTTTTTTTTGAGAAGGTGTTTTGCTGTAGAGTTCACACTGGCCTTGAATTTCTTATGTAGCCCAGGTTGCCCTCAAACTCATTGCTTTCCTCCTGTCTCACCCTCCTGAGTGCTGGGATTACATAGGATTACATGTGTGCACCATCATGCCCAGCTAACCGGGGGATTTTGAGAAAAAATAAAATCCAAGTTCTCTTCATGAGGAAAGGCTAAGCCAGTTCCAAAAGTACTGTGTCAAAGGTTGGAGGCAAAGAATTATTTAATGTACAGATGAAAGAAAATTGAGCCCAAAGCAACACTTAACAACATGATGAAAGAAAGCAGATAATGATCAAAATGGCAGAAACGTTGGTACCAGATATATTAACAAGGCAATAGTTCAGATAACTGATAACAAAAGAGAGAGACACATTCACAGCTATTTAAATGTGGTGGCTTTCTCAGCCTTCTAGTTTACTCCAAACATGTACTTACTCATAATTTATATCCAATAAAAATTGCAGGCAGTTTAGTCAATGTATAATAATCAACAAGTTCCCTCCCAAAAGACAGGTGGCCTGGTTTAGTCTTCAGCAGTTGTTTAGGTATCAGCACACCACAGTCACACAGAAAGGATAATGGAATAGGGTTAGTGTTACTTACAGAAGGAGCACAGCTGCAAGAGGGGAAAAGGTCAAAAAAAGGAAGGAAATTTTTCTTTAAAATCTGAGGAAACAGGAGGATAGCAACTTGCATAACAAACCTGAAGTCGGAACCCCCACAGGAAATTGTGAATATCCACTCTGAGTTGCTTTTAGTCTTTTTAAAGTAAGCATTCTCTACCAGAATGCAGGGTGCGGAATTGACCATGTCCTTGACTCCCAAGACTTTTCCAGCATTTAATTCCAGGTGGAAAGCTGTAGTATGAAAATATACTTCTATCCTTTAAAAGCTCAGGTGTCAAAAGCTTCCAAATAGCTCTGGGTTTATCATTCTTATGAAGATACTTTTTTTGCCCCCCAGAGCAGATAACAGTGAGTGAAACAGCTCAGAGCTTACATTTCATGAGGTAGGCACTCAAATGTGTTGAGTAATTTTGAGCGAATGAACTACTCGTAAAGAACATCTCTCCTCTAATGAAATGCCCTAGAGTAAAATCCATCCCCATGGTCCTCATAACTAAGGATAGATTTAGAACCCAGGCTTAGAATTCTGTCAGTGGCCAAGCTCTTTGCCACTCTGACAGTCATAAGCCACATCCTTCCTTGAGTTTTGGATGAATAATGACTGCCACTCAAATTTAATGGTAATTTTCATTTTGAAGTGTTCAGAAAAAAAACCCTAAGCACAAAATAATATTCTCCCTGGACCACTGTGATTATTTGAGAACAAAAGATAAAAAGGAGAAGTTATTTGCTAGTATGAGGTATTTAATACACATTGATACATAGCTCTTTCTAGAATCAGGATATAATAGATCTGTTAGATTAGAAGGTTAGGACATTCCGATTGCAGTTTGCCTGGATGGATAAACAAGGTGATACTTTATTTCATACACTTCTGCTCAGGGGATGCTCTAAAGAGGCCTCCTATGCAGTGACAGATAAAGGCTTTAAAGTCTTAGCAAAAGGGGATTTTACATTCTAGATGGATGTCTTCCTCTACTCCTTGAAGACTGGATGTGCACATTGCCTTTTATGGCTGAGAGTCTTTTTAAAAATTCCTTGAATACTCTGTAGTGTCCCTTTCTATTATTCTTGAATTAGTGTCAGATAAATGTCTTGATTTAAAAGCAAGAAATAAAATGAACAGAACTTTATCTAAAAAGGAAGGATGTCAAGAGACACAATCACTTCAGTCAACCTCAATCCAGTTAATACTTCATCTTTCTTCAATAAGAAAGTGATTAAAAGTGAAAAGAGCAAAACTTGATTAACTAGAGATTCAGTCATAATTTTTAGGAAAAATTTTTAGAAAGCTTTAAATGAAGAGAAAAATATTATTTTTAGGCAGCTTATAATTTAAATGCAGTTATAAAACACATAAAATTCATTCTTTTGTTAGTTAAAAGCTTTTACATATCAGTGAGAATAATTATTATATTAAAATTAAAGGAAAAAATTAGAAGTTAGATTTCATCTTATTCATATAAGTTATTTTTACAGCAGTTTAGGTGACTGAAAAAAAAAGTTATTAAAGTTTAGTTATCTGCCTTCTTTTTTATTGTTTGTTTGTTTTTGGTTTTTTTTTTGTTTGTTTTGTTTTTGCCTTTTTGTGTTTTGTTTTTTAGGATAGAGTCTTGCTATGTAGTCCAGACTGGACTTGAACTCACAATGTAGCTAAGGGTGGCCTTGAACTCCTGGCAATCTCCTGCCTCTGCCTCCTAAGTGCTGGGATTACAGGCATTTGCCACCGCACCTGGCTGTGTATTTTCTTTCTTTCTCCTTTTGCTTTGTTTTGTTTTCTTCTCTTTCTTTTTTCTTAAATGTGGAATGCCTCACAAATTTGCATGTCATCCTTGCCAGGGACAATGCTAAACTTCTTTGCATCATACCAATTTTAGTTTACGTGCTGCTGAAGGGAGCATTGCTTTCTTAAAAATGTTTTTTCTTTTTATTTTGATTTGATTTTTTTTCCTTGTGGTAACCTTAAACTAAATGTTTTTTATTACATTCACATTCAAAGGGAAACAATGCTTTGACAGTCATAAAACAGGTTCCAAATGGCAGAGTGAGTCCAAATTTTTCTGATACTAATACTTTTTCTATTTCCACTCTGCAATGACTATAGTTTCTTCATATATAAAAGAGGACTACTGGGGCTGAGGGTTTAGCTCAATGGCACAGTGCTGCCCTGCAAGCGCAAGGTCATGAGTTCGATCCCCAGTACTGGAAAACAAAACAAAACAAAACAAAACAAAACAAAACAAAACAAAAAGGACTACTATCTCCTTCATAAAGAACAGCATCTAACTTTTTGCAGCCCCGTCCCCAAAAGTGATGATGATAATACTAATGCTAGTTGTTCCTGTTAAAGGAGAAAGTGGCAGAAAGTCTTAGTCTTTAAATAGATTGAAAGTAACACCTTGAGTTCTTTAAAGGAAAAAATAAGAGTGGCTGTGGAGTATAAACTAATTATCTCTCAAACCTGTGTGCACTTATTTTTACCAAGAACAGATAATCTCACCAATAGACTCAGTCACACCCCATAGATTAGAGGTAATTGTTGGTTGGGTGGAGGATATTTTGTAGTGGTGTATAAAGAGGAAAACTGAAATTTATAACCACTTCAACAATTCTATCACAATGAGTGGTATGCATGTGATTAGTTAATTAATAAACATACCTTGGCTATTTCTTCCATGGGTTAAAAAAATGAAACACAACCCCAAATCAAGAAACCTAATTTAGGTCAATCAAACCAAGCCAAACTAAAAAAATCCCATAAACACATCTCATATGAGTACCTAGCCACTTACATTTTCGGTCATAATTGAATAAGATCATGGTAGCAGTGTTCAGAGGTCTCTTATGTAAATGGCTCTATCATGACAAAGGGGACAGTTTAGACACTGTGAAAAAGGGAGAGAGTTTGAGATGACAATAGTGTAATACTCTATTTTTAAGGGAGGAGGAAAAGTTAGATGTAATATTCTGCTGTATGCTATGTCCCTCTCAGTACTATAACCTTCTGAAAGAAACTTCCCAAAGAAATTTACACAATTCCCTCAGACAAATACCTAAGCTCTTTGTTCATTTTATAAACATATACACCCATAAAGGCGTATACACCCAGACTATACACAAAGCAGCTGCTAGTATTTTCAAGACATGAATTATTAATACTACATATTGTCCACTTTCATTCATGTTTGGTGATTATTTTCTGACAGTGACTTAAATACATATATTTAAGATAGCTAAGATAATTATACTACTAATTTCTATTTGTTTATTGAAAGGAACAGTTAATGCTTCTTTTTTGACCAATTTTATGCACTTATATCTGGTAAACTGAGCAACTACTTTAAAAACAATGATATGCAATAGAACAACCATTGATGAATTCTTATCATCTTGTTTTTTGAAATTCTGATGCATTTCTAATTTTTAAAATTATTTTTATTCTCTTTAAAATAAGCAAAAAAGTAATACTAGACTGTGTAGCTGAACAAACTGCAAATTGTTAGTTGATCCTATCAGCTTTTTAATACATTCATCTCAGAAATGAGAGCAACATCTTATTATCTACGTCTTATGCTGGAAAATAAAGGACTGGTGAGAAACCTGGAGGAGGAATAACTTCTTGCTGTTTCAGATCTAACTCAAACAATGGGCTGGATAGTCCTTTACCAAGGACTTTTTAATCTCTCCTTTCCATAGCTGGTTGTGAAATTGAAAAACCAACAGATATGGATATTTCCTCTGAGAATATTAATCCTCTGTGAAATTTCATTATTTTATGCATAAATGCCATGGCCAGGGTTACACATGTAGATAGATAAATAGCAATTGCAACAGAATTAGCTGCAGTGTAAAGTTTTTTAAAATATTCAATGTCATCAAAACAGATTTGGAGACACTATATGAATGTGGATATTAATCTTTGAATACAGGTGTGACTCAAAAGTATGGTGCATTTTGAAATGAATAAGTAATTATTACAATACAAGACACATTGTCTTTACTCCCATCAAAATATTCCCTCTCACTTTGAGCACACTGATCCCATAATTCACGCTACTTTCTAAAGTAATTCTGGAAGCTTTTGTTCAGTTAATTGTCCTATCATGGCTGTCTCAAAATGTCCTGAATCAATTCAAAATGTTTGTCTTTCATTGTTCTACTGACTTTTGGGTTTGAACAGGAAGAAGTCCCAAAGTGCCAGATCTGGTGAACAAGATACATGAATGTCTTTACTAGCCTGCCTTTCTGCTGGGTGGCCCTCAGCAACAGATTTCACTGTATTTTTAACATACTTCATAAAGAACTCACGACAGGAAACTTCTAGAACAGCTTCAGAAAGTGCCAAAAAAGATGGGATCAATGTATGCAAAGCAAGGGGAAGTATTTTGAGGGGGCAATTATTGTCTTTTACTTTAAACATTTTTAAAATTTAAAATATATATTGATCATTTGTATATGCATGACTATTTTGCAAATTAACATATGGAAATTCCCAGAATCTCTTGCAACAAGCTTTCAGTTCAAAGAAAGAAAGAAAGAAAGAAAGACTCTTTCAGAGTAAAACTAAAAACCAAATCATGTCTTAACCAATTTGATTTCTCTTCAAAAAGTTGACCTAGTACGTTACTTAGGTAAAATCCTTACTACTATTTTATCTATGAGCTGAAGGAAATGCAAGTGTTGATACAGGAGCCTAAGGAATTTTCCAATATTCTTACTAATAATAAACATTGATTTCTTCCAAATGAATAAATTATTAATGTCCACCCAATCTATCAAACCAAACAGTGACAAAGTACAAGTGGCAAGAAAAAGAAATGAATCTCAGCAAAATGTTTGGTATGTGATAGCAGGGTCAAGGCGAACATGTCATTAGACAGAAAGCACCAGGAAAATGCCTTGAAACATACAAAGGGCAACATCCATGAGGAGAATCTATTGCAGTGTTAAACATCCCAAACTATGAAGCAGAGGAAATCCCCAAGAATGGATCTTTAGATTGCACTGACATTAAATTTCATCTATACAAAGAATATAAATTTTATGCTAAAACTGGCTCCCCGGGGCCGGGGATATGGCATCTTCCCATGTTAATTTCTTTCAATAACACAAAGAAAGTTTTCCATTTTATTAAGAGTGGTTTTCCCCTTGCTGTTACTGAGTAAAAGTGCGATAAAACTTAGTGGCATAATGAAAACTGATTCTGAAAAGAAGAAGGAATTGGAAACACCATGAGTCTACCCACCTAGAGAATTACGTTGGAATCTGGCTGATTAATTCTTTTGGGCCACTGGAGTTTATTGAAGTCTTAAAACTTCTCGAAGAAAGCTTGGATAGTAAAATTTGGTTAATTTTTCTTTACTTCAGTTCTTAGCACAAAAGTAGATATCCAACCCCCATCCCTCAGCCTTGTGACAGGCCATGGTTGAGAAATTCCTGGAGCTATTTATGAACAACTTGTTCAAGGAAAAGTAGTGGAAGAAAAATATCCGTGCCCTCTAAACATTAGGGCTCAGTGATGTGACTTCTGATTGTTGCTTCTGATCACAGAGATGCGCACACTGAGGCAGGAGTCCATAGTTCTTGCGTCTCTTCTCAATGTTGCAAGCCTGTTCTTCCCTGATCAGAGTATCCGCTAATGGATTGCAAAGACTGGTGGCCTTCTCTCCCCTCATTTTTCTCTCTTACCCATTGTGAGAGCCAGGTACTAAAAACAGAAGTATATGTAGTAAAAATTATTTTTCTGCATAAAGGAAAAATAAGAAAGTGATTATCTATGTCCAGAGAAAATAAAGGCTCAGAAAAGGTCTGACAGGACTTTAAGTTTATACTTTAGGCTGAGTATTGGTACAGAGAAACCTTACACAAATCAAAAAAATCTGGAAAAGGAGAAGAATCTGATTTCCAGATGCAAATATCCAGTTTTCAACAAAAGTAACACAACATAGAAAGAAATAGCAAAGTGTGAAATATTTAAATGAAAAAAAATCATCAGAAATTATCCTAAAAAAACCATGATAGCAAATGTTATAGACAAAGACTTTAAAGAACTGTCTTAAAGAAGGACAAAGATGTAGTTGTACTACTGACTTCAATTGTTTTATTGAAAGGAAGAGTTAATGATTAATTATTTGACCAATCTTACATGTCTATATTTGTTTCCCTGAGTAACCACTTTGAAGAAATCAATATGTAATACAACAACCATTGTTAATTTCTAATCACTTTGTCTGAATTTCAGTGTTTGTATTATTCTTGTGTTATTTCCTAAATGCATATGTGTTTGTTAATGTTTTTGTTCTTTTATTTTTTAAGCAAAAAATAAAAAAAGGTGGACAGAGAAGTAAACAGAGTTGAAGAAAGTCGATAAAATGTTGAATGAGGAAAAAAGAAGTATCAATCAAGAGAAAAATAATCTAAAAGGAAGCCAAAATTAAATTCTGGAGCTGAAGAAATAAAGGAACTGAAATGAAGAAATTCTTGACAGTTATTCAAAGACAGATTTAGTAAGCAGAGGAAACAATAAGAAACTTGAAAATTGGACAATGACGACTATTATAACAAACAAAAAAAGAAAAAAAGACTGGAAAAAGAGTGCATCCTTAGAGAACTGTGAGACATTATCAAGAGATCCAGCATGTGCATGTGGGGGTCTCAGAAGGAGAAGAGAGAAAAAGGGAAAGGAAAAAAATAATGATTGAAAATATTCCCAGTTTAATACTGAACTAAGAAAGTTAGTGACATCCAGTTGGTCAGCTTTGCATCAATATAATGAAATGCTGAAGGCAATGAACATATGAAGGCAACATGTTTATTTTTGACTTATAGTTCTAGAGGCTACAGTCCAAGATGAAGTGGCTCAGTTGCTTTGGATCTCTGGTATAGGCGGCACTTCTGAGCAGAAGCGTGTGTAGACCAAAATCACTTACATCACAAATCAGTGAGTAAAGAGGAAGAAACTAGTGTCTCACAATTCTCCTTGAGGTTTGAGCCCTAATGACCTGAGGATTCTGCATAAATACCTCCTAAACATCCACAGCACCTCCTAAGAGCACCTCTCTGGGGAAAATACCTTTGTCACATGGACCTTGGGGCATAATTTAACATTCAAATTTAAGCAAACTCCAAATAGGATGAACTCAGAGATTCACATAAAGACATCTTTTAATCATACTTGCAAAGGACAAATAGAGAACATTCAAATCAGTAAAAGACATGAGTTATCACATACAAGGGAAACAATAAAATTATTAGCAAATCTATCATTAAACACTTTAGATGTCAGAAAGTAGTGGGTTAATATATTCAAAGTGAGGAAAAATATTTGTTAAACAAAAATCTTACATATGGATAGAAAAAGTTCAGATTACAATGTTATAACTTTAGGATCTTAAAAGCAATCTCCATGGTAACTATAAAATAGCTGCAGAATATTCTTAAGAGGAAATGAGAAATTTAAATATTTCATTACAATATCAGCTAAACATAAAATATGACAATAATGCAAGAAATGAGGGACAAGAAGTTATAAGAAATACAGAGAACAAATAGCAAAATGACAGAAGTAAGTTCCTCTTTATCAGGAATTTCTGTAAATATCAATGGATTAAATCTCCAAGCAAGAGACAGAACTGAACCATAAAGATTTAAAAATCCTCAATAATCCAATAACGGCAATAAAATTTAAATAGTAATAAAAAAACCTCATCAATTAACTGTTCAACCTAACACCAATACTCCTCAAGCTGCTTAATAAAATTTAAAGGGAAGGAGAACTCCCAAAGTCACTCCTGAAAGATAGCATTACATTGATTCCAAAATTAGACAAGAATCCAACCAAAAAAGAGAATTATAGACCAATCTCCTTAGTGAATATAGATACAAAAATTCTCAACAAGATACTTGGAAACAGAAAGTAATGAATTGTCAAAAGAGTCATACATCATGACCAAATAGGCTTCACCTCAGGATACAAGGATGGTTCAATAGATGTAATCCAGCATATAAACAGAAGGAAAGACATAAATCACATGATCATCTCAATTAAGGCAAAAAAAAAAACCCTTTGATGAAATCCAATATTATTTTGTGATAAAAAACACCAAAGAAAATAGGTATTGAAGGACACTATCTCAAACTCATAATAGCCATCTATAAAAAAAAAAAAATAATAATAGCCATCTATAACTAAACTACTGACCCACTATCTTAAACAGGGGAAAACAGAAATACTTACCTCTAAGATCAGGAAGAAGACAAGGCTGTTAACTATCACCATTTGAAACGTTAGCAAGAGCAATTAGGCAAGAAAAATAAATAGGTATCAAAGGAGGAAGTCATATTATCATTATTTGTGTATAACATGATCCCCTACATAGATGTCACCCTGAAAATCCACAAAAATACTCTTGGAATTAGTAACTACATTCAGTAATGTAGAAGGATGCAAAATTAATGCACAAAAATCAAGAACATGCCCATAATAAACATAATGAAAAAGAAATTAGGAAAATGCCATTCAAAATAGCACCTAGAAAAATGAAATATTTAGAAATTTACCTAACTAAAGAATTGAAAGACTATACAACAAAAGTCATAGCACCCTGGAAGAGAAAATCAAAGAAGACATCAGAAAATGGAAAGATGCTTCCTGTTTCTGAGTAGGCAGAACCAATGTAGTCTAAGTACTTACTTCCAAAATTTATACATAGATTTAATGCAACCTCAATTGAAATTTCAACAGCATTCTTCACAGAACCAGAGAAAACAATAACAGCATTCATATGGAACCAAAAGAGACAGAATAGCAAAAGCAACCTTGCATGAAAAGAGAAAAATGTGAGTCTTCACAATTCCAGGCTTGAAGTTATATTACAAAGCTACAGTGATAAAAAATACCATGGTACTTGTAACAAACAAACAAACAAACATACAAGACAAGAACAACAACAAAACAACCATGAAAATCAATGTAACAGAAGATGCTGAAACAATCCCAATTCAACTGTTTGATCACTGAGAAAGGGTTCAGAAATGTACACTGGTAAAAACATATCTTTAACAAATGGCGTAGGGAAAGATTGACTCTAAACCTATATCTTTCACCATGTGCTAAAACAAAATCAAATGGATCAAAGAACTAAATGTTAGGCCAGAAACACCCTGTGGAAGACAAAATGGGTAAGCCTCTTGAAGTCACAAGCATAGGCACGATCTCTCTGAACAGAACCTGCATTGCATAGGAAATAGTACTGGGAATCCACAAGGGATGATATGAAATTAAAACTGCTGAATATCAAAGGAAATAACCAACAGTCTGAAAATACAACACACAGATTGGAAAAAAAAATGCCAGCTGTACTTCAGACAGAAGACTAATATCTAGAATACATAAAGAACTCTAAAATAATTAGACTCCAAGAATAGAAGATCTAATAAAAAAAATGGACAAGTAAAATGAATAGACACTTTACAGAAGATGGAGAATTACAAGTGGCCAACAAATAGGAAAGCTTAGCATGCTGGCCACTAAGGAAATGCAAATTAAAACAGCACTTATATTCTCACCCCTAAAAGAATGGCTGTCATCAAGAAATCAATTAAAAAATGCTGGTGGGACACAGGGGAAAAGAAACCTTTCTATACTGGTGATGGGAATGTAAACTAGTACAACCACTATGGAAGGCAATATGGAGATACCTAAAATAACTGAAAGAGAGCCAGGTGTGGTGGTGCATGCCTATAATCCCAGCACTTGAAAGGCTGAGGCAGGAGGATCACTCTGAGTTCAAGGCAGACTTGGGCTACAAAGTGAGTTTAAGGCCAGCCTGAACTGCATAGTGAGATCCTGTCTCAAAAAAAAAAAAAAAAAAACTGAAAGAAATTCCAGTGGACCCTAGTATTCTCCTTCTAGGTGTCTTCCTCAAACAGTTAAAGATATCATATTACAGTGATACATGCATACTAATGTTTATTGCCACATAATTCATTACTTCTAAATCTTTGAGGCAGACTATATGTCCATCAATGGATAAATGGATAAAGAAAAGGTGGTATTTACATACAATGGAACAATATTCTGCCATAAAGATAAATCAAGTCATTTGTAGGAAAAATGGATGTACTTTAAAACCATAATGGTAAGTGGAATATGTGAAACATAGAAGCTTAAATACCAGACGATTCTCCTTACATGAGAAATCCAAAAGATAGATAAAGAAAATTCATGTAAATTATCTATTGTATATTTTGGATCGTATTTACTTTTCCAGGTTGTCACACTAGGGAGATAATATGATGTTTACACATGTGACAGTGGTTTACTTCACTTACAAATATGGTCTCAAGTTGCATCCATTTACCTATAACAGTCTCAAGTTTATCCCTCTTTGTGGCTGAGTAGTACTACATTGTATAAAAGGACCAAATCTTTTTTTTCTATTCCTCAGTTGATGGGTATTTGGGTTGTTTCCAACATCTAGCTATTGCAAATTGTGTTGCTATAAACATGGTTGAAACCAAAAGTAAGCAGCAGTGGTTATACAAACATCATACAAGATATATGTTAAAGTTTAAAAAAAGTCATAGGAGACAAATAAGGGCCTTATTTATTAATATAAATCTCAATATGAAAAGATACAACAGTTATAAACACTTAGATATCTAATAATATCCCATGAAAATATAAAAAGAAAAATAGACACTTTTAGAATAACATTCAGAAACTTCAGTATTCTAATTCTCCCTTCTCAAAAAAGGACAGACAACCAGATTGAAGATAAGTAAGGAATCTGAACACTTAACATAATAGGCTAGCTAGATGTAACACACACGTATAGAATAGTCTACTCAACAACAAAAACAGCATACATACATTCTTCTCAGCACATAAGGGACATTTCCCATGATAGGCCATATGTTATCCCACAAATTCAGTCTCATTATGTTCAAAAAGACAGATATCATGCAAAGTATCTTCTCTGACCACAAGTGGATAAAGACAGAACTTAATGATAGAAATAAAACTGGAAAATTAACAAAATTATGAAAATTAAACAAAATATTTTTCTGGAAAATTCTAGAGATTAAGTGCTCTACCAGTAAAGCAATTTCTCTACTACTGAGCAATTCCCTTTACATACTCTAATTATTACCCATAGATCAAGAAAAGAAATTACAAGGAAAATTAGAAAATACTTAAATATGAATAAAAACAAATCTGTGACTTTCCAAAGCACATGGGATACAGGGAAAGCAATGCCAGAGATAAGATTTACAATTACTTATATTAAAAATGTTAAATGATTCAAATCAATATTGTAATTGAAGCAACCAGAGAAAGAACAAACTAAACCCAAAGCTAACAAAAGTAAGGAAATAATAAAGATTAAAGCAGAGATAAATTAAATAGGAAAGAGAAGAAATATAAAATCAATGATGAGTAAAGTTTTTTTAAAAGATAACTAAATAAAGTTTAGTCAGATGGAGTAATCAGAACAGAAAGATTCAAATTGCTAAAGTCAGAAATATACTACAGGAATAAAAAAGATGCAAGATGAGCACTAAGAACAATTGTATGCCAACAAATCGGATAGCCTAGATGGGAAAATTCTTAGAAAATGAAAGGCTGTCAAAAAGAAGTCACCAAGAAATAGAAAAACCAAACAGACCTCTGACTAATAAAGAGATTGAGTTAATAACAGAAAATAATTTCCCAGCAAACAAAAGTCCTAACTGGTGGCTTGACTAATTAATTCTCTCAAATCCTTAAAGAACTAAAGTTCTTCACCAAAGTTCTCAAACTTTTCCAAAAATACTGAAGAGGAAAGAACACTTCTTAACTCATTCGATGAGGCTAGCATTGTCCTGATAATAAATCAAGACAAAGATATCTCAAGAAGGAAAAATGAGACTGATATCCTTTATGCATTTTAATGAAAGTATCCTCAATAAAATGCTAACAAACAAATTTCAGAATCATATTAAATTGATTATATACTATCACTAAATGAGACTTATTCCTGGAATGCAAGGATGGTTTAACATATGGAAATTAATCAGGATGACACAATGAAAGGTTAACATTCACTGAATACTGGGGGAATGTAAGATCATCTCAATCAGTGCAGCAGACATATTTAAGAAAATCCAAGGCCCATTCATGATAAAATGACTTAAAATTAGAAATAACAGAAATCCATCTCTATACCATAAATGCCATGTATGAAAAGGTCACTGTAAATATCATTTAAAGGGTGAAAATTTTTCAAGAATTTTTCCTCTAAGAACTAAATAAGCCCAGCTTTCCTCATGACTATTCAAGAGTACTAAAAGCTCTAGTCAGAGTAATTAGGCAATAAAGAGAAATAAAAGGCATACAAGTCATAAAGAAAGTAGTAATATTACTACTAAACTATTTATTGATGATCTGATCTTATGTGTAGAAAACACTATAATGATTTCATATCAAGAACAAAAGCCCTGTTAGAACTAACAAATGAATTCTTGAAGTTACAAGATACCAAGTAAACACATAAAAAATAGTTGCATTTCTATACACTAACAATGAACAATCTTATTTACAGTAATATTAAGCAGAGTAAATTTTTAAAACTAAAGTTAACTATTGTTCTGAAATCCTTATAAAAGGAAAATACAGTATTGATAAAAAAATTAAAAAGACATAAATAAGTGGAAAAATAACCTGTTCATGGATCCCACTTGTCTCTTTTTTCCCTCTTTTCTATGCTCAAGAAAGTATAGAGTATAAAATAGTATAAAGACAATATTTTTGCAAAAGTAGGAAAACCTATTCTAATAGTCATATTAGATCTTAACATATGAACTAAAATAATGAACATGTTAGAAAAATATAGGACAAAACATCATGACATTGGATCCAGCCAAAATTCCTGGCATGTGACCTCAAAGGTACACACAACAACAGAACAGACAAACTAGGCTTCTTGAAAAGTAAAAGAAATTGTGCACTAATGAACAGCATCAACAGCATAGAAATACAATTTACAGAATGGGGGAAATTTTTGTAAATCATGTATCTGATAAAGGATTATTATTTGAGATACACAGAAATGTCTTAAAACCCAGTAACAATAGCACCAGGAACAAAAAAACCCAATCTAATTCAAAAGGGGAAAGAATATATATATATACACATATATGCACACACACATATATATACCAATAGCCAATAAATACATAAAAAATTATTCAACATCACTAATCTTTATGGACATGCAAATCAAAACTACAATAAGATATCACCTCATACCTTTATGATAACTACTATCAAAAAATGAAAATTAAAATACTGACAAGAATGTGGAAAAATGTAGAACACTTATACACTGCTGGTGGGAATGTAAAATATTACAGCTGCTGTAAAATCAGAATCTTCTTTTGGCAAAACATTAAAAATGTAATTATTATATAATCTAGCAATTCTACTTCTGGTGGAGAATAACTGACAGGACCACATAAAAATTCTGCCAAAATAATTGACAAGAGAGTACAACAAAGTACTTGTATACACACTTATTATCATGCACAAAGCTAAAATATGGAAGCAAACCAAATGTCTATTGACAGATTATTGGATAAGTAAAATATGGTATGTGCTCAGAAATGAGAAACATTCTTATAAAGGGTGTGATATAGATAAACCTTGAGATCATTATGTTTATGTTAATGTCAGTACAAGAAGACGCATACTGCATGATGCTCTTCGTAAGACTCACAGGGAGAGACACAGTAAGAACTAGAACGGTGATTACCAGGGTCCGAGGTGAGGGGAGAGTCACAGTTTAATGATATAGAGTTTCATTTTTGAAGTATTAAACAGTTAATGGAGATGAATGGTAGTGGTGGCTGCCCAAATTTACAAGTGTATTGAATATCTTTGAAATATACACTTAGACATTTTAAGAGGATAAAAGTTTTTGTTAGTACATATGCATAGTACACAATGATTACATATACTGTGGGAAGTTTGTACATGTACACAACACATCTTATTTCTTTTTTTGCCCCCATCCCTGTTCTCTTGAACTCTTGTTCCTCCTCTATTTCCATTTTTCTTTACTTTTTTCTTCCTTAAAAATCCATTTTCCCTTCTTCTCCTCACCTTTCCCTCCATCTTTTGGTCCCTTTCCTATTTGAAAAAGATCTTACCTCCCATTATCTTTTGTTTTGCCGTTATTTATATTCTGGATTTCTCATATAAGAGAAGCCACATGATATTTAAACTTGTATTTATTTCACTTAACATTATGGTCTCCAGCTGCACCCATTTACCTATGAATGCCTCAAGTTCATCCTTCTTTATGGCAGAGTAGCACTCCAATGTATATAAACACCAATTTTCTTCTTCGTTCATCTCTTGATGACCATATAGACTTTTTCCAAGATTGGTTATTATAGATTGTGCTGCTATAAACATGGGTATGCATATATCACTGTAACATGATGACTTTCCATCTTTCAGGAAGATACCTAGAAGGGAAATACCTGGATCAAATAGAATTCCATTTTTACTTTTTGAGGAATCTCCATACTGATCTTCATAGTGCTTGTACTAGTTTACATTCCCATCAACAATTCAGAAGTTTTTCTTTCCCTTTCCAGCTAGCCAGCATTTGTTATTATTTAATTTCTTGATGATAGCCATTCTTTCTGAAGGGTAAATTTTATGTCATGTATGTATTATAACTATTTTTAAAATGGGGAAAATTGGTAACACAGACAGCCATTTATTATAGATTCTTCATGTATCAGGAATGAAAACAGAGCTGTATCTCCCTCTAATTTTGTCTTGAGGTCTGTCTTATGAGGATGACTACAAATTTCAGTTTTACCCTTTCAGGGTTCCAATGGATTTTGTCATGAGTATTTACTTTGTCCCTTTCATGATATATGTCTTTATCCTGGTGCACAACCTAATGCCAAGTCTGACCCATGACCAGGTATCTTCTCACAGGAGACTTGTTCATATTGGCTTTTTCCTAACCTGTGCTTATTTTATTCCTACCAAGATAGTGGCCCAGAAAGCTTATGTACATGAAACACAAAGGATGAAACTCAAGAAACACACCTAGTAAGAAAACCAGTGTGTGATTACAAATCTCAGAGAGGCGAAGACCAACAGGAAGGGAGAAGATACCTGGGACATGTATATTCAACTAAATGGTAGGGAGTGAGAGAGAGGGCAGGACACGTGAGAGTCAAAGCCTTTTGGGGGTTCAGGGTGTTATCCAAAGCAGGTTTCCTACAGGGAGTCTTAACTGGTTGGTTTGGAGGGGCAGGCACAACTTTTGAAAGTGAGAGCTGGTCACTGGGGCATATCTGCATAGTCTGCGCAGTGTGTACAAGCCAGAGGGCAAGTCAAGTGATTTGCATCAAGCTATCTTATAGGGAGGGGGAGGTAGTTGAATGAAGCAGATGTCCAGATAGATCCAACTGAGGAACTGGCAGGAGAAAGAGAACCACAAACTGTGTCAAAAATGACTGAACCCTGATTGTGGTATGAGAAAGTTTAATCTCTATACGGTGGCAACATACATCTCTGAAAATTCAGTCCAAGGGCACAAGAGGGATGTCTCAGACAGCTTCTGCTTTTTTGAGGCCTCAGCGGGAAGGTACCGGGGCTAGGGGCTGAAATCATCAAGAAGCTGCTCTCCGCATGCCTGGCACTTAAACTCCAGCTGATAATGACTACCAGCTGGAATTCAATCTGGGCCCATCAGCCAGATCACCTAAAAGCAGCTTCTCCCTGTGGACTCGAATGCTTCAAAATATGGGGACTGTGATCCAAAAACAAGTATCTCTTGAGAGAAAAATCCAGATGGAAACTGAATCACCCTTTGTGTCCAAGCCTTAAAAGTTGTCAGTGTCCCTTTTCATCAATTTATTGTGTAGCCGCAGTGACCTACACTGAAGGGATGGAAATTAGCCTCCATAAGGTAATGAGAGGAATGTAAAGGTTCAGAGGTGGTAGAACCAGAGAATGGGTGTGAGTACTTTTGGGAAATACAATCTACCAGGAATGTCATTTCTCTCATTGTTTCTTCCCTCTTACCAACTATCTTTCTCTCTTTCTGTCCCTGTTTCATTCTTTCTATCTTTTTCTCTCTTTTTGTTGTATCTTCTATTTGCCATAAACAGTTTCTAAAGAAAATAGCATGCTACACATGAAAAGCATATTTATAATAAATGATAGCAATATTTTGATCATCTGACACGAATCATACCATTGCAGATTGAAGACTTTTGTCCTTACAGGTAGCTCTTCTAATCATAGTAGATATTCTTTGCTTCTAGGGGAGGGCTCATTATGTTGCCCAGGCTGGTTTCAAATGCCTGGGCTCAACTGATCCTCTTGCCTCAGTCTCTCTCTTGGGTAGCTGGTCATCACCATGACCAGCAAGGTATTTGTTTTGACATAGGCATTGTTTACTTTATGTATGAGGGTAAAAGAAAAATGAAACAGAATTTGGAACTGTTAATAGTTAGCATTTTGGAAAGGGATAATAATTGTTTATAAGTTGAATAAAATCAGATGTTAGGATATAAATATTTTAGGATGAGAATTTTAAAATGTTAAGGGAAGGCTTCTTTCTTGAAAAGGATTAAATGTATCTTAATGCATATGAATCTTCTGTGAGTGTTTTGACTTTAGGACATGTTGCTTCTATACAAATAGCTAAGTAAATAATTTCATGATGGCAAGAATCCATTCATCAGCAACTACTATGACCTCATTTGTGTGTTCTAGAGAATACATGAATGACATTTAACCTTTGGTCTCTTGCTCCTCTGTGTCTTTAAATACCCTCCTCTGTCCTGTACTGTTTCTTCAACTCAATGATGACATTGGTGGATGGTGACCCTGACCTCTCCAAGACCATCTCCTTGAACTGAAATAATGATATAGGAAGTGCCAGATAGCATGTATTGAGTTGTTATAGTTTGTGTCTGGATGTCCCTCCAAAGCTCATGCAATCGTGGGGCAGGTTTTCAGAGTTTATGATTGATCCATGATCCAATGCTGGGATTATGGGTGTGAGTGCTACACGGGCCCTGGGGTGGGTAGTTTTACATATGTAAGGGAGAGAAAGAGGCAGTTTGCCTCCACTCCTCCACCCTTTTGCTCTTGTTGCTTTGCTGTTCCACAGCCATGAACTGTTGCCCTCTGGCATGTGTCACCCTGCCTTGGAAGCAGCCAAGTATGGACTGAAACCTCCACAAACTGTAAGCTAAATAAACCTTTCCTTCCTTCATTTTAAGCATCAGGTATTTTGTACCAGCAATGAGAGAAAAGTAACCGAGACATGAGCTAACATGATTGAGTGTTCACAAAAATATGAGAATTGTTTACTTAAGAACCATATACCAGCTGGGCCTGGTGGTGCACATGTGTAATCCCAGCACTTGGGAGGCTGAAAAGGGAGGATCACTGTGAGTTAGAGGCCAGCCCGGGCTACATAGTAACATCAAAGCTAGCCAGAACTACATAGTGAAACCTTGTCTCAAAGCACAAACAAAGCAGAAATTCCCCCCAAAAACCCATATTCCATGAACATTTTCTCTGACATCATAAATTTACACTGAAAACTCTACTCTAGAGAAATCATTTAAAAATGTGTGAATATGTTCATTCCTCTGTTGCTTGTAATAGTAAAAACTGAAAACAAACTAGAATGTTTATGATTCAGGACGTTTATGTGACACACTTATATGTAGAAATTTTCTGCAGGTATTTAAATAATATATGTCTACTTTCATGGAAGCATTCCTATGGATTATTCATATATTAAAAATAATTTGAAAAACATTATGAGTGGCAGAATCCCATTTTTAAAAAGGTTTTTAATGGCAGGCTTACTGGTACCATAGTTTTCCCATTTCATATGCAATCTCTGGAAATGATAATTCTTTTAAAAATTTGCAGCCACTGTGTAAATCAAGGAGAATGCTTTTGAGTTGTACATATCAGAAATTCTTGGAGATGGAAAATGGAATGTGATTGGAAAAAATAAAGAGGACTTTTTCTTGTTAGAAAAGTTAGGAGCAGTGCCAAGGGAACTTCAAAGCCAAGACACTGGGATTAAGAGAGGTCCTAAAAGTAACCAGCTGGGTGATCAGGAGGAGGAGCCAAGCAGGTCAGCTTCTGCACATCCTGCCTTCTTAGGCTGAAAAGATGCCATGGGGGTGTCAGGCTCCAGAGGGATGGGAGGTGTTCTCAGGGAGAACTTGGGGTCAAAGAAGTGGTGCAGTGCTGACTATCATGTTGCAACCCCAGTGTCACAGGATCAACTCCTCCCCATCAGGGCCCAAGCCATGATTAATCTCAGTCTTCCTCATAACCGGATTCATTAGACAATCCAGAAAGAGATCTGCTATGAAGATGAGAGGACACCAGGAGACACCAATCATGTGAGGAAAGCCAATCCTTTGTTGTTCTTGAATAAAAGAAAAACTTAATCTTGAGAACAGCGACTTAGGAGAACACACAGAACAGGAAATGTAGCTTAAGTACAATTTATATTCTAAGACATGTAAGAAGATATTTTACCCCTAACAAAATCAATCTGGAATATAGTGGAACTGAAAACTGTCATCCCTGAAATAAAGTTCAGTAACGGGGGGTCGGGGGGGGGACAGAAGAAAACCCATAGGTCAAGATAAGCAAGTAAGGCAAGAAATTGAGCCAAGGGATTTTCTAAATTTCAAATAATTGTACAGGCAGCTGTGGTTGTTAAGAACACAGATTCTGAAAGCAGACTGCCTTGGTTTGAATAGCAAGTATGTATAGTAGCTATGTGACACCGGGAAAGTTATGCAAATTTTTGTGTTCATTAAACTATTTTTTTTTTCTGAGCTCCAAATATACCTTCTGGTACTCTTTTTGTGAATCCAAACCTAGCCATATCCAGTATTTTATAAATAAGGTACTATTATTTCTCCTTTGTCAAGTGGTTTCCTATATACTCATGCTATTAGAGGCACACAAGGCAGGAGGCAGTGATGGGAATTTTGTGTTTGTATACTGGTCCTATTATCATTGTCCTAAGCGCAGGAAGTGATCCTAGGAACAGCAGTTGTTAATCTTTACTGTCTTTTGCCTATTGCATACAAAGCTCTTCATATTTTCCCACCAATTTCCACCCATTTCCAAGGACCTTCCTTTCCTTCTGTGACCTGTGGTACTCCTTGCTCAGAGTTCTTTACTCCAGCTTTGCAGAACTGTTAGGTTTGCTAGTGCTTTACTTTTAATTCCTGTAGACATGGGGGTGACAGATGATTTCTACCATTACTACTTCTATGGAGTTCTAGGTTTCCTCAATGTTTTTATCCTGGTTTTTTGTTTTTTTTTTTTAGTGTTCTATTGACTAATTACCCAATTCCTTATGTAAGTTGTCTTTGTTGGAATTTCCAGGTGCTTTTGTTTTCCTGAATCAGTCCTATCACGTTTAACCAGAAGTGGGCAGTTATGAATATTAAATTGAGTTTACGCATGGAGAACACTGGGAACAGTGCCTACATATAAAGAGCTACAGAAGTTTTAGCTGTTATTGTTAGTTGTTATCACAAGAAACTGAGGAAAATGGAGGAAAAATGTGAAGCATTAAAGATAGAGCTACACATTTCAGCAGATATTTTAAAAGATGAGAATAGAAATTGGGAGGCAATTGTAGACAGATAGAAGAAAATATGATCTATAGATTATAAGTTAAAGGAGAATAATTTGCCTGAATTTAATTCAAACATAAACCATTGACAGAAAAAAGCACATTCATTTACATACATGCATAAATCCAGATACAAATAACAGTATATACCTTAAGACATAATTCTCAAATCTTAGATTATCAAGGATAAAAAAATAATTACAGATGCTCCTCAACTTATGATACAGATACATTTTAATAAGCCCATTGTAAATTGACAATAATATATGTGAGGAAATGCATTTAATACACCTAGCTCATGAGATGTATTAGCTTAGAAACACGCTACATTAGATGAGAGTTTCAGTTATTTATTGATTGCATGGCTGACAGGGAGCCAGAGTTTACAGTCACTGCCCACATTGTGACAAAGGATTGTACTGCATAGTATCAGGCTGAGAAAAAAATCAAATTTCCATATTCAAACAGCAGTTTCTACAAGATGCATCTCACTTTTGTACCAAAACTATTATCTAAATAAATCTGGGACCATCTACATTAATCTGTTGACAAAACTAGTCATAAAATGAATAAGAAAATAAAACTATGAGACAATCACATTTATAAACAGAGATATAATATCTTAAATAAAATATTGCTAATATACCAAACTAATGTATTAAAAAACAATACAATTAAGAATGGTTTAGCTCATGAATGCTAGAGTAGTTTAATATTATAATTTATTAAAATATTTCTGTATGTAAGTTAGACAGAAAACCATATGACTATCTTTCTCAATAAGTACTTAAACATATGATTATATCTACCATTCATTCTTTATTTTTTCTCCTTTTATGATAATGGGGAACAAAAATACCATTTTTTAAAATTTTGAGACAGGGTTTCACTAACTGGTTAAACTGCCAGTGTGTTAGTTACTTTTCTCTTGTTGCCGAGACAAAATACCCAACACCCAAAGTTAAAGGAGGAAAGGTTTATTCGGCTCACAGTTGGTGGAGGTTTCAGTCTGTAATCAGCTGGCTCCAAGGCAGAGTGGCATGGCAAAGGGGGAACAGTTCATGATGGCAAAAGACACAAAAGCAGCAAGAACAAAAAGGAGGAAAGAAAGCCTCTTTTCCTCCCTTATTTTGCAGGCAGGCTATCTACTTTAGGGTAGATATAGCACTCATGCCGTCTCTGTGCCCTCCACTTACACAGGCTCAAAATGTTTATGAAGTGCAGACCCTGGCTGCCTGTTGAGGCACTTAGTTAAGCTTGTAAACTTCTCCAGTTGACACAATGAATCAACAATTCAACATCCTAGAGTGTGAACAGCCACCCTAGGGCATGTCTTCTGCACCCTAGGATGTAGAACTGCTGAGTCACATAGTTAAGTTTCTAAGTTTCTCAAATTGATACAATGTATCAACTATTACCCCCAAGCTGGGCTTCAACCTGCAGTTCTCCTGCTTCAGACTCTCAGCATGGTGGAATTACAGGTATGTGCCACCATACCTGGCTCCAATATTAGAGTCTGTGGAGATGGGAAGGGGATCTGGCAATGGAAGGAGACAAGAAGGAGAGTTAAAGAAGAGCAAATAAAAATGATCAATGTGATAAATATATTTACCAATTATCAGTGATGAATCTGCTTATTATGTATCACAGTCAATAATATTAAAACATAATGTTTATTAAAATAAATAATAAAAACAAACAACAACACTCTAAGCAATGGCCTAAGACCTCTAATTTAATAAGATTTCTTCCTGTGACATATAGCAAACATTGCAGTCAGTGAAGAATCGCAAGACACATTAAGCCAGAAAATAAATGACGTTTGCTAATGCTTTTAATACTCAATATTACACTGCAATTCTGATTAAGATAAGAAAAATTATGAAGCATGCATGTTGAAAGGAAAAGGCAAAATTATTTTTATTTATATGTGATAAGATCATCTGTCTAGTTTGTCAGTTAAGTGTCTTAATTTTCCCATTAGCATGACTAAAAAAGATCAGCATTTTTGCCTCACAAGATAAAAGATGCAACGAAACTGAAACATCTCTGGGTATTTGCAAAAAGGACTGAACCTGAAAATTATTTTTCACATGGCAATAAAAATTAGAAAGCAACAAAAAATATATTTAGCAATAAATGTGTAATATTGTACAGAAAGTTATTTAAAAATTTGTTGAAGATGCTGAAAGACCCAAGTAAAAGGGAATATAGTATTAACATGTTTGTGGGCTGAAGGTGCAACACAGGGAGCCATCGTTTCTTTCAGATTTAACGCATTCACCTTCAAAGAAATAAGTGAAAGAATAAGTGTGAAAAAATGTGGATACAGTTTTAAAAGAGAATAAACTGAGAGTAACTTGATCTACAGATTTCAAATCATAAAATAAAACTTTAGGAAGTGAAGCAGGCTGGTGTCTTTAGAAATGGGTTTGTGCTTGTTGGAATGAGATATTTCCAAGACATTGTGTTGAGTAGATAAAGTTCAAGTGAAGGAAGTAACATTTTCTGTTTTCTAACTCGAGGCAGGCATAGCTCCAGGGTGTACAGCCACTGACCTCATGGAAGCTTCGGGATTGGGATGGTGCGGTACTGATCAAATCCTGTACTGATCAAAGGATTTTTTCATCTTATTTGTGGTCCTAGAATTTTAAAGAATAGAGTCATATGTTATAAAAATGAGTGATTAAAAATGGAAAGTCCAAATATTTGTAAATACAAATCTATTAGTGTGTATATGTATTTTTCATCTCAATCTAATTATTTGTATGTGTTAATATTTATTGTGTGTCAAAAAAATTGTAAAACTCAGTTACAGATGAAAACTTTTATTTGTTCCATGACTCTTTGGCTTGGTATGGAAGTTGCTTCAACTCAACTGGAGATGAATAGTCTAGAATGATGTCACCCACCTGCCCAGTGTCATGACTGGGCCTAGTTCGGAGTGGCGGGATGGTTGGTGTGGGAACATCTCTTCATGTGAGCTCTCATCACTTGTGTATGTGATGGCAGAAGGGTTCTTGGAAGTCAGAGTAGGCAAATTCCATTTTTCAGCCTTCTATTTGTGTCAGATTTGCTGCTTTCCGTTGACTAAAGTCAGTAATGTGGCCAGCCCCAAAATCAGCACAAAAGGGGACAATTCAAAGAGAGAATGGAGTGGCTGTGACTAGCAGATGGAAATATTGGAAAATAAGGAATTTTTAAAATGTACTTCTTTACATAATAATATACTGTTTGTTTTAAACAAAAGTATTACTTTTGTAAACTTTAGTGCTTTAAAGAGCAAAAAAAGGTAGAAGAAATTATAATTCAGTAGTTATGGATGCTTGACTGTTTCCAGACCTCGACTTTGCTTCCTGCATCTGCATGCATCTACCCTCCCCCGCCACTCATCTTCATGCCCTTGCCCTTGTTAAACATGCATCTTTCCCCAGTGAGACACTGCTAAATACCCATCTCTTCCTAGAGACTTCACCTAGCAGTCACCCTAGCATCTGCCAGCACACATGCATATCTAGCAGGAACGTGCCTAACAAAGTGAACACAGACAAAAAGACTTTAGAAACCCATTGGATGCACCTGCTTCTGTCCCCTGAGGACAGGCTATAATTTTATTTTAGGGCCCACAGCATTTTGTGGAGCTTAACTGACTAACTCGAGCCATAGCTCAGAAGGCTGCAAGAGAGATAGGCAAGCTTCTTGTAACAGGTTAGAGAAAAAAAAGGGAATTATAGGAAAGAAAAGAAAATGAGGTAATAAAAAACAATGATGGCTTTGGGTGGCCAAATTCTCCCCTCTTCCTCTTCTTCTCCTCCTCCTCCTCCTCTTTCCCCTCTTGTTGGCACTGGGAATCAAACTAAGGACCTTCACACTAAGCTACATCCCTAGTCTCTTTTCTTCTTTTCTTTTCTTTTCTTTTCTTTTCTTTTCTTTTCTTTTCTTTTCTTTTCTTTTCTTTTCTTTTCTTTTCTTTTCTTTTCTTTCTTCTTTTCTTTTCTTTTTTCTTTTCTTGCTTTCTTTCTTTGTTTCTTTTCTTTCTTTCATTCTTTTATATTTTGAGACAAGATCTTGCTAAGTCACTAAATTGCCTGGACTAGCCACAAATTTGAGATCATCCTGTTTCAGCCTCTCAAAGTACTGAGATTACAGGCATGCACTACCATATCCAGCTGAGTGGCCAAAATTTTTTAAGAATAGAGTATGTTACTGACTAAGTGGTTGTCTTCTACATTGCTTTTCTCTACTGCACTTTGTTGTGCTGACACTTGGATGTTGTAAAGTGCCTTTTCTTTGGTAGTTGGTGTTAGGTTTTGCCAGAATGATTTTGGGAACACTTTTGCTCCTCTTTGCTTGCAACTCCTTTCACTGGAGTCCATTTGCTGTTACTGCAGTTATTCCATAGACAAAAGGATTAATTCCACAGCAGAGGGAAACTTCAGTTTCTAACCTTTGGTGCTTCCAGAACCAGCCACATCATACCCTTGAGATATGCAGTGCTAGAAGGAAAGCTGCCTCTCCACAGAGGAGCCAACTCTCAGCCCTGTGCTTCCCAGAGTCTTGACTTGCAAGCTTCAGCAACATGGAGACTTTTTCTTCAAATCTTCCCCACTTGTATAATGTGCACTTTCAAATTCAGATATCATCTTTTCTTCTCTTTTTTTCTTCTTTCTTTATTATTTTTTTCTTGTGCTTTCTTTTCTTTTTATATTACTTTGCAAATGCTGATGCAAGTTTGTGATATTTAACTTTGTTTTTTGTTTTGTTTTGTTTTGTTTCTGGTACCAGGAATCGAACTCATGACCTCGCACTTACCAGGGAGGCACTGTGCCACTGAGCTAAATCCCCAGCCCTTCTAAATCCCCAGCCCTTTTAACTTTCTATTATCTCATTGTACCATTTTACTATTACATAACCCCATTGTGGAAATCCATAAAGAGCCTTCCTGAATTAGAACAAACTGAGGACATTTGTTCAGAGCTTGCAGCAGCAAGGAAGTCAGTCACGATCACTTGTCTCCAAGACAGAGGAGGAGAAACTGTTATGGAAAGGAAGAGAAGTCTTAGTCAGACCCTTCCTGGAAGTCCTGGAGGCAGACTAATGAGAAGTAGGATATATTACCTGACTCAATTGTGGATTATATTTTTTGAGAATAGGCTTCCCAAAGTGCAGGATAACACAGATAAAAATAGAGAAGCTGGTAGTATTTGGGCAAGTCCTGCCCATTCATACTGATTGGCACCAGGTCATGGTGTGGCCTCCTACATGAGCTGCTGCTGAGGCATGGGGCAGTTCCTATGTCATTGGTTGTCAGCACTGTCCATTGGTACATTTGGTTGCTCACCTATGATGCTTGCTTAGTTACTTCTCAATATTAAGTTATTTTTCTTGAAATGTTTGGTGTGGTTCCTATTTTCCTAAGTATGAAAGGGAAAATAAGTACAAGAGAAACTTTTCTTTTTAAAATTTTGTTCTTTTGAAATTGCCTAGCTCTGTAACTGCTTCATGTCTTTGTAATTATTTTCTTTACCCCTGTAACCATGAGAGCATAACTGAACATGCAGGATGCCTGATTGTACCGTTGTACCAAGCTTCATGAACTGATGGTCATTAATCTACCCTTCTAACCAATGATCTCACCATGCTAGCTAATCAGAAGAACTGCCAGGCTGTTCTGTCTTGCCTTTATACCTCCTTTGCACTTCCTCCTTGTACTTCATATAAAAGCCCTAGAATACACGAGATCAGGGCCTGATATTCTGGAAATGGTCCCGATTAGGGCCTGTTGATGTAAATAAATCTGCCTCCGAATCCTGGGTGTCGTTTTGGTGTTTCTGTTTGCCTTTGGAAGTAGACTTCAACAGATAACATGGAGAGTCTAGTATTAAGTTTTCCAGGCTTTCCATTGTGTATGCCTATGTTGCTGTATCTTTAATAAGCCCATGAGGCAAAATATCTTGGATGAGTGGTGTTCAGGAGAAAAACAAGGAAATGAACACATCTGGAAAAGTACAGCATAGAAAACACAGCTGCAGGAGGCAATATATTAATGACACCAGACTTCAACATGGCTCAGAAAGTGAATGTGGATGGAGTCAAGACAAACAAGCCCTGCAGGCATCCCAGAGGCTACAGTCCATACTAGGAACTATGAAAGGTGCTTAATAAATAACTTGATTTGCTTAATCACTTTCACATGGATAATAATCCATTTTATCTAAGTTCCACAGTAATATTTTCCAGTTTCATTCACATTTGTTGCCAATTCTCTTCAAATCTGAGGGACTTAGGAACATTGTGCCTGGAAATGGAGATAAAAACAAAATATATTTATATAATTAAGCATAACAACATCATATTCCACCCAGGTCTTCAGACATGGATCTCTTAATATAATGGCATTTTGCTGGAATCCCAGTTAGTCATTTTTAAGTAGTTTAGTTTATCATCATATTTTATGAAAATGTCTCTCAGGGAAGAGGTCATTTATATTTGTATACTTTCTTCAATCTGATAGGGTTGCAAAAGCAGGAAGGATTTTAGCAAGCATATTAGTTTGTTCCCTAAAACATCTGGCAGACTTGACCTAAGAAGCATTATGATCTCATGCTAGAATGCTCTTTCTAGGTCCTGAAGAAATGATTGTATTTTCCTCATTTCATAACCCAGATATTCATTTCTTTAGCAACATTATTTACTCACTTCCTAGCAATACTAGTCTAGCAAGTACTTTGCCTTTCACTGATTCCCATCCCTACAGAGTGGAATTTCATAGGTGCAGAACTACTGGTCAATTTTTATTACTAGGCGATGTAGCAATGCTCACTAACCTCAGTTTTATATGAGATGAAAGAACTATAAACCCCCAGCAAATCCTTAAGTAAGGCTTAAAAACATAAAATTTCTGGCTCTGGGCTAGGCATTGTGATGTATTTTTAAAAACAAAATCATCCTACCTTTTCCCTCAAACTTTTCAGTGTCTTTTTTGGGGAAAATTGACTGGGAGGAGAGTGCTAGAAATGTAATGCATGGTTCACATTAAGTGCTAAAACTAAATGACATTATGGTATTTTTTTTTTCAAAGGTAAGAAAATGCATATAATTTTGGTATATTGGGAGCTTTGCAGAGTAGATCAGACTTCAGTGTTGGCCTGTACTTTTCAACAAAGGCCAACATAAAAAATTTTCCAAAAATTTTAATTCTCTTGAAAACTCTACTTTTTTGTGTTACCTTGTACACATACAGAGTCTGAAAATTGAAATCATGGCGTAAAATTATTTTGTGAATAGTTTATCATATTTTTGCTTTCATGTTTTTCGAACAGTATTTTGTTATCATTTTGATGACTTTCATTTTGTGCCATCTATTATGCAGTCTTCTCTTGACTTTCAAATTATTTTACTATTTTGGAGTTATCCATGAAGATACTATGCCACTATAACGTTGCTTTCAGTGGATCATTTCCTTGGTACACTTTTAGAAAAGAGCTGCTGGTTGTAGATAGATTTATGGCTCTTCCACTTAAGATAATTATTTTGCAAAAAGATTGTACTAGTTTGGCAGTATTGTTAGTAAAGAATTGGTTTATCTTAGCCACATCAGCTTATGATATCTTAAAAAAAAAAATCCTGGTTTCCAGAGAGTTATAATTTGCATTTTTAACTACTAATGAGGAAACGAATCTTTCCATCTGTTTTCTCTTTATATCTGTTAATGAGCATTATAAAATGTGCAGCAGAAAGGAAATGAAAATATCTTGAAAAAAGGACATTTATGAACAGGGCTTGATAGTAAAAATGATGATAAACAGATGATAGAAGGATAAATAAGTAGCATATTATTTAGAATGTGTGTATGCATTTATGAGCATGTGTGTACACGTGCACATAGACTGTGTCTTCACGTTCCTTTTTCATTATTTACCATAAACACAGAATATAATACTAAATGCTGTTCTGAGCAAATTTCATAGTATCCTGACAACAAACTGATGCATCATTTCCCACATTTTTGCCATAAGAAAATGAAAGCTCATGCAGGATAGTTAAACATCTAAGGTACCAAACATTGCAGCTGCACGGATTTAACAACATCCCTGTTACTCTAACTCATTCCTAGGCTATTATGTTTTGCTTAAGTTGGAGAATCTGTGCTAAGAAGAAATAATGACACACATGATAGGTCATCTGAAATTGGTCAAAAGAGGAGCTTCCCGGGGCATGGTAAAATTCACTAAAATTAGATCTATATTGGCGAAAAAAAGGCTATATCCATTTTCCACGGCCGGTGGACTGGGTTTTAGTTTAATTCGCTTTATAGAATTGATGTTTGTTCTTGGCTAACCATCTATGACATCATTATATAGCGTATGATGAATTATTCACCCGAATGTGTCTTACAATTAGCTTCAGTAGAGTGTTTGCTTCTTTCGGCCAAACATTTTACTGTATCTGTGAAGATTAAATTAACCATCTCTGCCAGCAATAAATAACTGAAAGAACTGGTTTTTAATATCTGGAGCAGAGAAGAGGAAAGTGCAGACAAAGCAAGACATTTTTTTTGACCAGTGTTCCATGTTTTCTTTTATAATTTGTATTCTCTATCAGTGCAGAATCTTTGGCCGGGAAGAGGAGGAGAGAGGACACATTGTTGGATCAGTGACTGCCAGACTTGCAGGAGGAAGACCACTGGACAAAGATGATTCAGATGAACTTTAATTGTAGTCATGCTCTTTCAAAGTCTCATTATTTAATTTTCACAATGCTATAAGTTGGGTACTCTTAGTTCCCCATTTTACAGATAGAGAACAAGCACATAGAAATTAAGTGATTAAACCAGAACATGTGTTAAGTTATGCAGCACTGGTGTCTGGGTCTTGGGAGTAGGGTCCAAAAAACTTCGTTTAAAATCATTCCCCTGTGTTTGTGAGCCACTCATTGAGGTTTTCCATCATTGGTTTGATGGTGATACTAAAGATGACGATAAAGGCGATAGTATGTAGAACATTCTTTGTGACATACTTACCTGTTTATTACACACACACATACATACTATCTTGCTTAAACTCATAAATGCCTCATAATGCCTCATTACTATGATTATCTTCAGATTTGATGAAGAAAAAGAGCCAAATGCAAGTATCTGGTTCTGGAATGCATTATGTCTCTTATTACCTGCATCATATCAATGTGTTTTAACTATAGAAAATTTTAGCCATGAGTACCCAAAGCAAAAATAAGTGTTGCAATTTATAATAAAGGTAAAAAATAAAAGTAAAAGGAAACTTCTGATTCAAAGAAATATATATTCTCCTATTTTCTTGGGATTCACTGAATAACTCCATGAAAAGTGACTGCATAGTTATTAAATTTAAAAGTTCTACAGTTTGCACTTAAAGATTTAACTTAGGACCTGACTAAAATTTTATAGTGCTTAAACATTAGCATGAAAATCAGACAAATAAAACTGATGAAAGTAAGAACTATTCTTGAGAGAGAGAAAAGTTCAGGCATAAATTACTTTATGTCACCCATGGAGAGCAGAAGTGGTCTTCAAAAGGGTGATGATTGCAGAGTGGTCTCACTCAGAGCAGCTTTGGCTCTTTACTTTGGCTACATAAACTAGTGGGGATTATATTCCCCAGGGATCCCAACAAAGGTTCTTAATCAGAGAAAAATCAGGCAATTTCCATGCACATTTGCTACTGTGCTTAGAAGCAAGAGAATGTGACTGCTTTCCTATGGATTTTTCCCATATTTTTTACACTAATCATAAAGGATACTGGTAGTTCAAAATCACAGTAGGAAAATGGAAACTCAAATGTTGATGGCTTGTTCCCTACCCAGCCTCCCAGTGACAGTGGGGTATCATTACGTACTAGTGGCTGAATTACTCCTGCATGCAATCTTTTATGGATTATAATTGGCATCAAATAAAACCTCAAAATACTATTTGATTTAACAAATATATAGAAATTAGTGGTAAGGCAATGATATATAATAAGAACAAAGTTGTTTTCCCAGTGAAACTGATCATGGTAGTGGTAATTCCTACAAAAAATATTGGAATTACAGATAAATACTACTTATTAACCAATACACAGATATGGAAATAATTAAACACAATAGGTTTGCTTTCCAGTCATTTTTTTAAAATCAGCTATTTCTCTACCTAACTCATTAATTGATTATTTTCTGTTCTTTCAACTTAACATCGTGTCACAAACCTTTTTCGTATAATTGAAATTACAAAAAAACAAATTTTAACATTTATAAAATGATTTAAACATGCACTACAAAGGTTAATAATTATTTTAATTGCACTTTTAAGATGTGACATAATTTAAGTAATTCTTTGTTAATATTCCTTCTTTAAATTTGTAAATAATGATACAATTGAATGTTTACTATATTCATAGGTATATTTGTAAATAATGATACAATTGAATATTTACTATACTTATTCATAAGTATAGTTTTTCTTTCACATAAGTAATTTATTTATAAAATAATAAGTAAAAACATTTGTCATGGTTTGTATCTAGATGTGCCCCCAAAGCCTGATGTGCTCATTGGTAGAGATTTTCAGAGGTGGCTGGATCATGGGTGTGTGATGCTGGATTAGGGTGTGTGATACTGAGATTAAGAGCATGTGATAAGTAAATTGGTTTAGCACAGATCTGGGAGTGGATAATGGGATAAAAGGGAAAGGGAGGCTTGCTGTTGCTGCCTCCTGCTTACTCTACCATGAACTGTTTCTCCTCTGTGATGCCCCTCTGCCATGCCTCCCTGTCTTAGAGCCAGCTGACTATGGGTCTGAAACTTCTACAAAATGTGAGGTGAAATAAACCTTTTTTTCTTTAATTTGTGGGTGTCAGGTATTTTGTCTCTGTTATGAAAAACTAAGCTAAAATAATACTTTAAGATAAATAAAACCCATAAAGCACAAATTGCAGGCTTTCTCTAAGGCATAGTAATGTAAATCTATTTATCTAATTAACTATTCTGTTTTACAAAAATAGATTTGCAGACTTCATATTGTTTCTTTTTACATATAATATGTGTAAGGACCACTTTCCTGAACTTCTTCTTTAATGATCTGAATTGATAGACAGGATTTTATCAGTGAGGATGATCTTTAAATTATATATTCTCAGAAACATGTTCATCATATAATGGATGTCAAAGGTTTATGTTAAAGACACACTAATTTTTTCTCTATTTTCTCTTTCTGTGATATTTCCATTATTTTTCAAATTACAGAATTAATATTGTTATTGTCATGTATCAGAATATGCAAAAATAATGTTCTTCATTAAGAGTGCTAACTTCCAATTTAAGAATATATGTCATATTGCTGGCCAGGAGTGACAACAGAGACACTAATGATGCTTTGGAATGACAGGAAAATTTAATATAGGCATTGTATTATAAGGGAGTTTTATTCTAGGGTGAATTTTTAGGTATCAGATTTTTCTTTCACTGATACTTTTCACAATGTGCCATATTTCTTTGAAAGAATAATAATTTCCTCTTTCCTTGCATGTCTGTGAGGAAGTTAACCAGATGGTACTAGTGCTTAAGAAACAATAAATGGGAATAATTGTTTTGTCTCAAGATAAATGACTAGATAGTAGCTAATCACAAGAATTGACCTTTGTCAGAATTTCTGAAAAATAAAGGCTATATTAATTTATTAGTATTCAAGATAACTCATGAAAATCTTATAATTCTGCTTAAGTGAAAAGCCCTTGAGAGTGTAAATCGAAATATCATATCATTAATAATGAGATAATGTTTTAATACGCCAGCCAAATGCTTATTTTGCTTTCAGTAATGATTTTTTCATTGCACAGAATCTACCCACTGTCTCAGAGAAGTAAAACTGTCAAAGACAATCAAATTATAATAGTACTACTACTAATAGTAAATATAATTTTACTAAAAAATCCTTAGCTATTTTGGAAACCAAAGTCAAAATACAATTTTTTTCTTATGAATCTTACAGAGTCAGACTTTTTGTTTTTTAGTCAGACTTGAATGAGTCGTCACCCTCAGTTCATGTAACACACCGTCAGTGGCTCATACGAAGTCCTCATTCCCTGTTTTACTTTTAATTATGTAAAGAACACCACACACCCAGTGTAACTTTCAAGAATAAAAACTTACCGACAACTCACACTATTTACAAACTGCCCTCATCTCTTATCTTCCAGCCCGCTCCAGAGAGGTAAGTCTCCCACAAATTTTACTATCCCTTTGGAATTTTGCTTTAACTACAATCAAATTTATGTCTTATCTGGTCTTTATTTCCTTCTCCCAAGTACAATGGGGCTGAGCACGTTCATTAGCTAAATGTGTTGACATCTCTGTGTGTAGCTCCTGCTTCCTGTTTTATTGGCATACTTGGATTTTCAATTGATTAACAAGATGTCTATTTTCTATTATATCTACCTAACTACTTATAGGTAGCTACATGATAGATATATGAATATATCTATATAGCATCATAATTCTTAGTAGTAATACGTTGTAAATATGTTCCCCCTGTCTGCTGCTTATCTTGTCTTTTTGTTTTTTCATTCAAGTGTCTTTTGACTTCACTAAAATAAGACAGAAATGTACTGACATAAGAAATAGATCTACTGTTATCTCAGCACTCTGAGAGGCTGAGAAAGATTGCTAAGTACAAGCCCAACTTGGACAACTTATTGAGTTAAAAAGACCTTGTCTCAAAAGTGGTGGGGAGGATGTGGCTCAGGAGAAGCCTTGGTTCGGTCCTTAGTACCATAAAAATAGGTTTAGTAGAATACATGAACACATCACATTTAAAAGCCAGCCTTCCTTGTCCCACAGCAAGCCAAAAAGGAGATTTGCAGATACTGCATTAAAAGTACAATAGTCATAAACTGATACTGTGTTTTCTCTCAGACCTGGTCTGCCGCCTGCCTCTCTGCTAGGTGAGTCTTGCTAGAGAAAGATTACAACTCAGATGGGTTTGGGAAAGAATCTTAGAGGGCAGAACACCTGTGCCAAATAGGTAGTGAGAGCTGGAGAAGGCAGTAAACAGAGTTCTGTCCTCAAAAGAGCAGGGGAAGAGTAGATTAGGGAGTCAAGACTACAGGGGAATTTCATTTTTCCTGAAGGGAGCTGTCAGTTTTTCTTATGTAGAAAGGAAGATGTAGAACCAGCTAAAGCGCCACCTGAACAGGCTTTTAAATTTGCATAAAGAGGACAAGTAGCAGTTTTCATGGAACAATGACCAGAGCCTGTCAAAGAAAAATAAAAAGGAAACAAAAAGAAAAGAAAAAGAAATTAGAAAGCTACCACAGGTGAATAAGATAACTAAGGGCCAGGCCAACCCAATTGTATGCCTCCCTGGCACTATATGTGCACACGAATGTTATGATTGATACATTGTGTCAATTTGGGGAGTTAGAGGTTTGGCTAAGTGACTCAGCAGGGAGCCAGGGTGCTTACTTTGTCCTCATCCTGAGCCTGTGCAAGAGGAGGGTATGGGGATTATGTGAGTGCTACACGCCCCTGGGTGGGGGTAGCCTGCTTACAATGTAAGGGAGGGAAAGAGGTTGCTTGTCCCCATTCCTCCCTTTTGCCCTTGTTGTTTTTGCTGTGTTCTGCTGCCATGAATGTTTGCCCTCTGCCATGTGCCATTCTGCCTCAGAGCCGATCAAGTACGGACTGAAACCTCCACAAACTGTTAGCTAACTATCATGGAACATCAAACTGTTCCTTCCTTCATTTTGGGGGTTGGGTATTTTGTCTCAGCAGGGAAAGAAAAGTAACCAAGACAAAGGAAATTCTCTAAATTAACTGCACTTTTACTTTTTCACAGATGGAGTGGATTAAGGTTATGTGAAATGAGAGTTCTTGAATTTTAACCCCCTTCAGGATCACCTGGAGATCTTGCCTCTAGTCTCTGATTCAGAAGATCCAGATATTTTGTCTCAGCAACGAGAGAAACGTAACTAAGACGGGGGGTAAGAGTTAGGAATTTGCATTTCTTACATGTTTCCAGGAGGTGTTGGAACTTCTGCTTCTAGAACCCTATTTTGAGAATCATGGGTAATAGATACCATCAGATCTCAAAGGCCTAGCATGATAGGAATATATTTCTTATAACACCCACTCAATGTGCTGGTGTACTTGTGTGGGGTGCAGGGAAGGATGTTTTCCCACCTGACTCTTAAGGTGACCTTGAACATCAGTATGTGGCACATGATTATGGAAGAGCTCATGCAGAAGACAGCACAGCGATCTGCATTGGCCAGGATTGGAAGAAGCGTGTTTGTCTCTCCATCCTTTGGTTGGAATCCAGATCCACGCAGTAGCACAGGAGGTTGGAGAACAATGGAGGAATGGGAACTAGATTTGGAAAACAGCCAATTTTATCATCATCCTCAAAGTAAAACATGGGTTGAGATAAGGTGAAAAGAAAGTTGAATACTTTTCATTTTAGGACCTGGGATTTTGTACCACAAATATATAGCTCACAAGAATATTTGTGCACTGGTTCCTGTCTTCCTCTGTGCTCTTATTGGTCCCTATTTTCTTCTTTTCCTCTCTGTGCTCCAGCCAGACCAACCTCATTCCCGTCCCTTGGGAGTTGTGCTCTCTGAGGGTTCTTCTCTACTTTCATTTTTTTCTTTCAGAAAGGCCCTTTCCCTCCATTGCCATTAGTTAATTAGGTTTGACACTGAAGTTGTTTCTTTGAGGAAGTCTTCCCTGACTACCATGGAGATCCTGGACTAAAGTAGTCACAACTGACATCAGTATGCACCAACTTTACCCTGTCACTTTGCTTTACTTTTCCAGTGGTGTGATTTTCCTATGGAACAGTTAGCTCCAGATCAAATCGGGGAGGAGACAAAAAAAGAAAAAGGAAAAGAGTTGTCTAAAACAAAGTCCTACATGACTTCCACACGAGAAATTATTTGTGTCCTAGGTTGGGGTTAGAACTGAATACACACACACACACACACACACACACACACACGTTTTCCCTATTCTTATAGTTGAACTGATTTCTGCCATGTGTGTGCTTGTTTTAGTACTGGGGATTGAACACAGGGCCTTTGCACTGAGCTTCATTTCCAGCCTTTAAAATTTTGAGTCAGGGTCTTGCTAAGCTGACAAGTTGCACAGGCTGGGCTCAAACTTGTGATCCTTATGCCTCAGCCTTCCAGAGTGCTGAGTTTACAGGCATGCACCCCTACACCCTGCTTTAATCTGAATGATGTAACTCTTACTTTAAACTGTTCTGCAGAGCAGGCCCACTACTGATGATGCTGGGTATTGCTGTGAGTCTGTGGAGAGGTTTACGGCTTCTCTTTGAAGCTCTGTCCCTTTCCACCTCTTTCCTGATGAGGCTGTTTCACCACTTCTTGTGACCTTCCCCAGAGAATGCAGCAGGATAATCAAAGCAGAAGAGGCATAAGCCAGACAGTTTTGTAATGATTTGTAGCTTTTATAAAGCCATTTCTCTAAGGGAGGAGGTTTTAATGAACCATTGCCATAAGGGTTTGGGATTACCTGTGACTTTAATTATTCCAATACTCAGATCGTTTTTACTGTAGCATCCAGACTGGCCCGCATGATTTGGATTATTGCAATTAAGCTCCTGATATGCTGAGTTATTGAAAGCACAATTGATCCTCTAGCCCCTAACTGCGTAGGTACTGATCTCCTTTTATTAGATATCTTCTGGCAGCTAATGCATATTGTCAATTTTTAAATAGAAATCTTGTTACTTTTACTCTTCTATCAACATCAATGACATTCATTCTAAATGATAGTATCCTTGGGTCAACACCCATTTACATTAACCAGACTGAAGCCAATCCTTTCAAACCCCAGGAGTGGTATATATGTTTTGACTAATTTTTGTTTTTAACTGATTGTGAATGTGCTATTTTTGTAAAGACGCTTTACTTTTCTATGGCAATTATCTTCGAGTGTATGTGTCATTAGTTTTCAAAGGAGTGTGCAGTCTTTGACAGGATATCCATTCATTCTTTGTTGTTATTCATGAGATAATATCAGAGTCATAAAAGCATAGAATGAATTGCCCTAACTTGAGATTGGAGTATAGTGAACAAGTGCAAGAATCAGTCATGTCTCTGATGGCAGTGAGGCCCCAGTGTGTAAAGCACATATACTTTTTAAGGAAGCCAAATGGGAGACAGCAAATGGGAGAAAAAAGGGAAAGTTCAACAAGGCAAAACTTATGTGCTGATGAGGGCATTCCAGAAGAACGAAGCTCAAGGCAATAAAGATGAAACAAATACAAATGAACTCTCAGCCCTCAGCAAACCTTCGTCATCTGGATCCATCAGCTTTCAATCCAGAAAGTAGGCCGCGTTGAATTAAAGTAACAGTCAATCCCAGAATTCTGTTCAGCTTTTCGTAAATACTACCTTAAATATTAGCAATAGTCCTGTAATGTGGGCTAGTGGGCATGACCCTACACCTGCCATCCTGTCTCATTAAAAGTTCAACTTTCTAGGTGTGGTGGTACATGCCTGTAATCCATGCTGTTCAAGAAGCTGAGACAGGAGGATCCCAAATTCAAGGTTAACCTGGGCAATTTAGTGAGATTCTGTCTCAAATTTAAAAAAGAAAAGAGCTGAAGATGTAGTTCAGTAGTAATACACCCACTGGTTCATTCTTTAGTACTGCAAAAAAAGAAAGCATAGCATCTTCAGCTCTCCTTGAAAGACAGATAGGTTTCATGTCTCTTCACTGCCAGAAAATTCTGACTCCCTATTGTCACTTCTTTATTTCCTCTTCCCTCGACAGAATCAGTGGTGACCAGCTTCAGCTCCTGGAAGATATTAGGTATAAAATATGGGAATAGGTAAAATATTTGTGGGGAAAATAATGTTTCTTTTTTTGTTTTTCTTCCGGTACCAGGAATCGAACTCACAACCTTGTGCTTGCCAGGCAGGCGCTGTGCTGCTGAGCTAAATCCCCAGCCCCAATGTTTCATTTTTATAAAATGATATTTCAAGTAATTAAAAGAAACAACCATACTTTTATTTATGAAAATAAACAGGAAGCAAAATATATATTATATTTTTCTTTAAATGGGCTTTATTTTTAAGAAAATTCTCAATCCCTGGAAAAGGAAACTATGCTGGATACAGACAGATATTCTTTCCACTTTCCATTTGTTTTATTTTAAAAGTATCTCTTCTTCCTTTTCTGTCAGTACTCTAAAATGAGAAAAGTGACTAAATATCTTAACTTGGAATTCCTTGGTTGTTTTTCAGGAAGACTTTCTTGATAATCAATCATTGTGCCCTTGTCAAAATATTGATGAATAACTAACCTTGTTCTGAAAACCGTCATTTCCTAGATTTTTTGTCTTTTTTCTTTTCACTTGTCTTTCTTTTTTTTTTTTTTTTGTGATGTAGCAGCAACTGAATAGTTCAGTCAGACAGGAAACAGTTTATGTGATGATAGTAACTAGGTTCCATTTTCAGGAAGTGTAACCCATTGTAGGTGTAAATAAATAAACTCATGTTTGGATTTATGCATTTTCCTCTGGGACAGCACCTGGTACTAATTCTCAGAAATTCCCTCAGCTTTGATACCTGTTGCTAGTGAATTCATGCTTTGGCATTAGTTGAGCAAAATGGGGGAGGTTACAATTAATAACTCAAATTGAGAATGTATTTCCTGACCTCATGAATATTTTTACCTAAAATTTAAATGATATCTGGGAACACAAAAATAGATATGTGAGCAGAGACGTGGTTGTGCTCTTGAGGATCCGAAGAAAATCTACTCTGTAAATGATTTCGATTTTTTTACAGGGCTAGCTATTGCTGTGCTCTACTTGCAGAGCAGAGTGGTGGCTATCACAGTACAGAAAGTATGAGTGACGGTGTAGAAGTTCCTATCACTGGGCTACAGACCACATGGCAGAAGAGGTCCTTATTATTTTTTAATAGTCTGAGTCTCTTTTATTGGTACTTATTTCAGTATATTTTCTTCTGAAAATCAAATAGAAGTGGGAAGGGGCCATGCAAAGACACAAGCTGCCACTTTTTCAGGAGAACATGTTTAGAAAGGAGAACTGGGGGTGAGCAATGACTCCCCATGCTGTGGATGGCAAACATGGACCTGGGATTGTTCATTCTTAGACACAAAAAAGGGAAAGTGACACAGTGTAACCCACAGTGTCAATTACTTTAACAGCCTATGCAGCAAATTGCATGATACCTGTCCTGGTTTCCACCCAAGTTAAGGAATCATGACAATCTGTTCTCACTTCCACACAGCTATTACTGTAGTTATTGATCGTGTCTCTGGACTGTGACACCAGAGGTAGCACAACACTCTCTATTAAATAATAAAAATAGGAAGCAGAAAAATGGTACTCTTTGGAAATCAATCTCTTTGGAGCAGAAGAATTTGAGATAAAATAAAGCAACCTGCTTCTCCTTCTGAATAGATTTGTGAACACATTTTCTTTAAAGATATCTTAGAGTCGGTTCTGGTACACCCCATCCCCCAAATGGTTCTGGTACCCCCCAACCCCACACTGCACAGATAGTTCTAGGTTCCACGGTGATAAACTCATAGACTAAGCAAATACTTCAACAAACACTAAGGCCTTTGACCATTAAAACAATGCAATAATTCAGAAGATTGTACACATATTTAATACTATTTGTTAAATTGGATATTCCATTTATTTATTCTTTTATTTGGTCTGTAATTTACCACTGACATTTTGTATAACTTAATAGGGGCCACCATAAAGGGGCAAAGTGAAACTTTTTTTTTCCAATTTCCCCTCTTTTCTATGAGTGTTTTATTTCTCTCCCTTTGGTTGTACTGGATAAGTGGAATTATCCAATACATATTTACATGTTTTGCATGCAGTTATTTTCTCAATAAATAGTAACTAATCACATAATATGTACCAATCACTAGGTTAAGAGATGTAGCAAATACAGTAATAAATAAAAATTGGTCATTTTCTTCAAGGAGAGCTCAGGCTTCTCAGTACTAGTAAATTCACTACTTGCCTTTGTGTCTTTTGTGGGGAAAAAAGACTTATGGAAATATCTTTCATTGTAAATCTTGTCGCATTCTAATTTTTATTTTTAAGTATGTGCTATCAAGAAAGTAGTTCATATCTCTCTTAAAAATGTGTTTCTTTCAGAATGCTCTGTTTTCTTTGCTCATTTCCTCTTCCTTATCTTGCATGCAGTTCTCAGTTCCAGCTGACTTCTGCTTCTAATGCTGTGGGAAAATTTTCTGATGTGAGTTATCAAGGACCTCCTCACCATTAAATGCAAGTTCAAGAAACAGAAGTAAGAGAAGGCATGGTATGTAAATTTACTCAATACATACACACACACGCACACACACACACAGCCCACATATATTACTTTAATAAATGTTAAGTACTGGTAGTATAACAATGAATGAGACAGCATAACTCTCCTAATGAAGTGAACAACCTAGAAAGGATACCATGTTGTATATTGAAAGATATCCACTTCCCCACCATGGCTAGTAGTGTGTCTCATGCCTAATAAACACCCAGTACAAGTGTGTATGATGAAAACATAATAAAATGAACATGCCATGCTCTCTTAGCTCTCTGATTTTTTTGCCTAAAATGCTTGATCCATACTTTTGATCAAACCTGTTTGATTCTTCTTGGTGCCGTTATCCCTTTTTGACCTTTTCTAAACATGCGCAACAGCTTGGATGTTCTTTTGTCTCTACTCTCAATGAGCCTTCTATATCTCATTCATGCTTAAGCTGCAGTTCTAGACACAAACACACTTACAATACAAGTCTTTACATGCTGAAAATTACTTGAGGTCAGAAACTTCTGTCCTTCAGTGTCATCACCAGCATTCCATCTGAGGATGTTTGCAACAGTCCGTTATTGTGAATCAGTAAATAAAAAGATATAAAGGAAATAAATTACCTCTTTACACCTGGGTTTACAATCAAATATTACCATTTGGTCCCAAATTTTCTCTTAGGTATCTCCCATTTCTCCTTGTATTAGCTGGTATCCAGACAACTTATTTTTGGGCATGTTTTTCACATTTCCACTTTTATGCCTTTATATACTGTTGCCTGAAAGTAGATAACTCTCCTTTTGGTATTAACCACTCAGATCTCAGAGATCCTCAAACACTAACTTCCTTTCTACTTTTAGCATTTTCTGATTCACAAAATACTCACTCATTCTTAGCATATTTTTCATCTCTCTATGTGAAATTATTTCATGTTCTCTTGAAATACTGTTATAGTATGCACATGTACTATTATGAGTTACTCAATTACAGTTTGGTATCTTTTCATAACTACCTTACAAGACTCCAAGCACCATGAAAGAGGAACTGTGCCTTGCATGGAGGGAGCACATAGGCAGTATTTATTCAGGCACAACTTGCGCAGCAACTTCTGGCTAAGTTCAAGTAGGCCGCTCAGATAAACAATCACTCTCTGTCTTTCTCCTTCTCTCTCTCTGTCTCTGTCTCTCTTTCTCGTGCATCTTATGAAAACAGTAAAATAAAATATAGAAAATTTTTAAATAACCTCTAGAGAACGTAATTTTCATTCTGCTTTCTGACAAGATAGTAAGTTTCATAAGGGAGTCCCACTCAGCAATAGCCACCAGACCATGTCCCTGTGACAATTTGAACACCAAGGATAAAGAATATTCTGACAAAATGGAGTCATTCACAGAAGGTAGAGAAACAAAATGGCCTTGGCCTATTCAAGTGGTCTATTCAGCAACATTGGAATCTGGAAGACCATGAAGAGAACAATTAATAGGGAAAAAGATTTTTGTACTTAGAGCCCTGTGCTTCAACAAAAGCATGAATAATATGAATGGAGATATTTTTGCTGTGCAAAAATCTAAAAAATTTCATGTTATTGATACCTCAGTAAGAAGCGTCTAGAGAGTGTGCTTTATACAATGATGGAATATAGTAAATAGAAAGATATGAAACACAGAAGACAGGAAATCCCTTACACACAGGGGTAGGAAAGACCAAACCAAACCAAAACCGGTTGTTGACAAAGGATGATAACTCTGAAGGTGAATGAAAGGGCAACTACGATACTTCAAAAGGATTTTAGAAAGAGAGAGAACTCCGGGAGTGGTGTGTCAGATCATCAGATATATTTGGCCATTTAAAAGCTTATCTTGAAAATTATTTTATAAAGCCCATTAATGTGAGTGAGAAGATTTAGTCACAAGTTCTAAAATTCCAAGAAAATGGAAGAAAAAAAGAGTTATAATTATTCCTGTAAAAGCTATGTATTCTACAAAGACACACAGGAAAACAAAAATAACCATAATATACCACTCTACTCAACAAAGGACAATATTTTCACAGTCATTATCATGAAAGCACCAAATAGTATTTAATCATAATATATGCTTACTGAAGAAGATGAGAAATTGTTCTATTGACCTGGTAAACATTTCCTCTCATCTCCCATTTCAACTATTAAATTTTTATGATCTGCTTGTAAAAAAACAATAATGATAATATATGTTTAATCATAATGTGTAATATAACCAGAATTAGGAAGAGAAAGGGAGATATTAGATAAAATTCTAATGCTTCATATTAGGTCTATTGATTAATAATACTTGAAACCAGGCATTCAAAAGATAATCACATGTTTTCCTTAGAAAGGAGGACATAATTTTCAGAAGAAATAGCTAAGAGAAGAATGTGACTGGAAAGCAGGATGAGGGTAGAGGAGAGAGAAAGTGGAACAGGGAGCTGCTGCTATTTAAATAAAGTTTCCATTTGTCCCGTAAAGCTGTTTGCATATATTGCTTTAAAACAACTAAAATGAAATATTTTTGAACCCAGTCAACTTATTGCATGGAACTTAATAATAACCACAGTAATTTAATAGTTTTCTTAAATATGTGGATTTTTCTGCAGGGGGTCTAGTAAACGTATTGCTTGATATTGTGTCCTGCGAAAAATGCTTCTATGCAGATTACTTAACATTTTTGAGTTTTCCCAAACATACCATGAGAATAATTAAACCTATATCATAGGGCTTTTCAGGAGTAATATTTCAATTAGCATAGTAACAGTTGGTACTGCTGATATTGTTGTTAATACTGGTTCCATTACCATGGCCTCCTTTTGGAACTGGGAAGTTGGGTAAAGGATCAAATTTGGTTCTAAGATTACTAGAAATGTGACTCTCAGTCTGAATTTTTTTAGCTTTGACAGAGGGAAAGTGCTAATCTCAATAGATTTTTATTAAAAGTAAATGAGATGCATGGAGAATATTTAGCAGAACTTGAAAAACTTAACTGTTCCATCCACTGTACTCTTCATTTTCTATTTGATCACTTATCTCTAGTAAGTTAACTTCTCTCTCTGCCTTATCAGTTGTGTCCAAGAAATTCCTCAAAAACTCAAAGAATTTTTCAGTTGGAGACACCTCAGCCACTAGACAAATAAACAGCTTCTTCATGCTTTTTAAATCAGTGAATTTGTGCACTTTGCTCTTTTGTGACCCTGTAGGTTGCAGTGCGTATTAGTCACTTTCTCACCATTGGGACGGACAAGATAACCACACTCTCAGTTTAAAGGAGGAGAGGCTTATTTGGCTCTTAGTTTCCAATGGTTTCAGTCCAAAGTGTGGCTGGCTTCGAGGCTGAATTATTACAGTGAGAGGGCCTGGAGGAGCACAGCTGCTCACCCCACGGCAGCCAGGAGGCCGAGAGAGAAGGGAGAGCTGGGATAAGGATACATCCTTTCCAGACCATGGGCCGGGAACCCTTCTCTTCCCACCAGATTTGAACCCCTTAACACCACATTGAAGACAGTTTTAGATGTAAACCTTAACAGAGGGGTTCTTAAAATGTGGTCCCTGGATCAGTACAGCATTGTCTTAGGATGTTAGAAATGCAGATTCTCAGATTTGCTTTGCATTCACTATGTCAGGAACTCTAGAGACAGGCTCAGCTGTCTGTGTTGTGAAGAGCCCTTCAGGTGAAATCATAAGAGGTGTGTTTGCATACTCAGTAAATAGCAGCAGGTAGGCTATATTCAATTGTTCCTTCTAGTAAAGTTTATTGGGCATTGCCTCCAAGTCAGACACTATAACAGAAACTTATCCACGTACAACAAATATTTGACTGGCTTATTACAAGTTTCATAAAATCATCTTACTTTAGCCAGTGGATTCAATTACTGGTTGTTCTTAAAAATGTCAGTATACTACCAAGTCTTTGAGG
This sequence comes from Chinchilla lanigera, assembly GCF_000276665.1. Taxonomy (NCBI): domain Eukaryota; kingdom Metazoa; phylum Chordata; class Mammalia; order Rodentia; family Chinchillidae; genus Chinchilla; species Chinchilla lanigera. The sequence continues at coordinate 3,591,957 of NW_004955438.1, read as the reverse complement.
ATTACTTGTGAACCTCTGGCTTTCTCATTTAAGTAATTATACTTTTAATTTCATGTCTATTTTTTTTGAAAGCTGATATATTGTGTGCAAACTTGTCTGCCTTGTTGAATGTTTTACATAAAATTTACATATAATTTGGGTATAAAATAGATAATCTCCCTTTTATTCAACTAGAACATACACCTGGTAGAAAATTGTTTTTGCTTCTGCACAACTCTATAATGTTTGCCAGGTGCTTGTGATTCCTCAAGATAAGTTATTCCAAGTACATTTATCTCTGAAGTCACTAGAGGTGGTCCCTGAAAAAGCTTCTTCTGGTTTTTTTTTTTTTTTTTTTTTTGGTTTTTCTCCGGTACTGGGAACCGAACTCACGACCTTGTGCTTGCCAGGAAAGCTTTTTCTCTTGATCTGAGTTGTTAACGAAGGACCTGGTGTTCCTGAAATCTCAGTGAGCAACATATATGTCATTGCCACACGCTGGCAACCACAGAGTCAGAAAGCTTCCAAAAAGTCAAATTTAATAAAGTTTAACAATCCAAGAAGATTCAGCTGAAAGCAAAAATATAAACTAATAGAATGTGGGTTATGAAGAAGAGAAAGAAAGAGGTAGGACAGAGGCAAAAAAAATAAGCATCACTGGCATTTTAATGGGAATGAATAAGCAATCTGCACTGCAATAAATCTCCTAGGCATTTGATCCCAATAAACCATCTTAATCCTTAGGGCTATTCTGGCAGCATGAGATAACTGCTCTGAAACCAAAATGTATTTAGCATAAAACTTACATTCCAGTGTTTACCATGTATCTGCCTTTAAAAAACAAATTGAAAATCCAAACTTCTTAGAGGGGATGTAAGGGAAAGTCCTCCCTGCTGTGTGTTGTCTAGCACCTGCCTGCCAAAGTCTGTACTTGTATGCCCACTGGCTAGGACACTGGAGTCCTTGCTAACAGAGGCTCTCAGAAACCACTGTTTCATCTGAGCATTGTTTGATTGACTTGAACTTTGAAAACCTTCCCTTGCTTGTGTACATGCAGAGGGCTTATTGGTGTGGCTAGGACTGCAACAACAGTCCCATTTAAACTGATTTATGTGATAGAACCATCAAAGTCACATATTAACATACCATTGATCTCTAACATCCTTGAGCTGAAAAGTAATTATTATTTTCAGTATTAACCATGACTGAAGAGTGGTCAAATTTCCTTTTCTCTTTGTTTTTCTGTTTTTAAAGCCCATTAATTTACCAATATCTGGTGTTTTTAATAACAGACACCTTGCCAGCTACCACTTCATAACTTCAAACCGTCCAGTTATAAAAGCAAATGCGCTAGCGCACATGTATGTTATCAGATTGCAGATTGCCATGCTCCAAATGAGGGAGCCAAGGAATGCCCCTCCACCTAAGTAGACAAGTGATTTAGGTTTATAAAATATATTTTAGGAAATTACTACTTCTAAGGTCAATGTTTAAAGAAGTTTTAAATTTAAAAAGAGGAAATAAAGATGTAGAAAGTCTACATAAAAGACCAGCACAATGGTCAAAGAATTTTATAACTTACTTCTATACAAATACAGATAACTCAATTTTTTTTCCTTTTTACACAGAAGTCTAGGGTGTATATGTGTGTGTATGTGTGTGTGTTCCTGTGTATTGATACAGAATTTATTACTCCTGGAAGAGTGAGAGAGGGAGAAACAGAAAAATATTCCATTATTTTAGATGATTTGACTCTGAACTTACCTTCTTCCAAGCAATTACAAACGACTGGGAGCCTGGGAGCAGCTTTTCTACTCTGGCTGTACTCCTCTTACACACTCGACCTTTCTTCCTTGGGTGTTGAAGGGCATCTATGCTAGTATTTTCATTCCAAGTTTGACATAAAGACAAATCTGGTTACTCACACACATGCATACACACAGGTTTACTTTCCTGGGTGATATATGAACACTGAAAACTATACTGTAGTTCCAAAGAAGTTTTGGCTTTTCAATATAAATGACACTTCTAATTTTATCTACCTGTGGCCCTACACCTTATCCTACTTTCTCTCTTTTCTTGCAAACATAGATGATTTACCATATTTGAAAATATTTATATGTACTCTAATAGGTTTCTAAAACTAAAATAAAATAAGACAAATACCAACAAGATAAAATGAGACAAATGGCTAAGCACAGATTAGGAAAGAAAAACTGTTAATTTATTATTATTATTTTTTTTCTCCGGTACCAGGAACCGAACTCACGACCTTGCGCTTGCCAGGCAGGCTCTTTGCCGCTGAGCTAAATCCCCAGCCCCTGTTAATTTATTGAAATAAGTAATTATAATTTCATTCTGCCCCATGAAACTAAGTAGCACAAGTTTCTAGTGGGTCAACCTATTTATTCTTACAATATACTTTGACTATAATAGAGGAGAATTTCCTATCAAATTGTCTACAAATAACTCTCTTTGTCTCATAACACTCTTCTAATGAAAATTCTCAGTCAAAAAACAGGAGGTAAGAGAAAGCAAAATAATATTACTATTGTCTACAGCCAGTAGAGCAGCAATAAAATCGTAGCTTGGAAATGTGCTTAATGCGCTTGTCTTCTATGTATACTCACACAAAGTCCATGTGGTTTTAGCTGTTGGAAATACAGGACTATAACTGCTGAAATATGTTAGATTTATGGTCTTCCACAGGTAACAGTGGATATTTCTTAACTTGCACATGTGTAAATCAGTAGTATTCCTCCTTACTTATTCCTTTGAAGGAGCAGATATATTCAATTCTACCATATCATATTTTACAAAAGACATAGCAACTGAGTATAATGTATGGGCTGCTTTTTATTCAATTCAAAAGGTGATTGAACACAGTTAAATTGAAATATGGACAAGCTACAAAATCCTTTCAATTTCCAGGCAACCTCATTAAATGAGGAAGAGTCTATTTGATAATCTCCTCTTTTACGTTGTCATTGAATAAAGAACTGGAATCTTGCCATTAGTTGTGCATCAGAAAGAACATTATGTAGTTACCCTGAAACACAGTGAACAGGGCTAAGGTCCAGAAACCCAATAAGTGTTCTTTTTTGTTTTTTTTAATATGCTACAGTATTAAAAGATATTCTTTCATTGGGAGGTGGAAATAGATAAAATCAAGACCATCAAAATATTATTAAATCTTGTCTAAATTATGGAGGTTTGCTCCACGTATAAACCTCCAATAAATGGAGGTTTGCTCTGCTATTCTCTTACTTTTGGGAATATCTGAAAATAAAATAAAACATCACAAAAATAAAATAAAATAAAACATCAAGTTAAAAACAAAATCAAAATAATATATATGGATAAAGAAGTGCAAGTTGCCGGAAGGCCTCTTGCATTGTTTAGTATTTGGCAGAGCAGCTGCCATAGGAAGCTGAGTGCTGGAAATCCGGGAAAGGCATGGGCAGCTCAGAATGGAGGTGGCCCTGGGCCTTGGCCAAGCTGGAGCCTAAAAAGAGAGAACTAGCAGCACTTAAAGGAAAACATTGCAATGAGGGACAACTGAATTTTATATTTTCTTAGCAAATGAAAGAATTAGAGAAACATGCACAGTGATTACAAAGCTACTGGCTAGACCTACACATAGATGCAGCAGCTAATTTTGAGACTTCCTCAGTCAGTTAAGAATGCCAAGTTGTGGTAATGGCCCACATTTATTAAAGTTTGTGTTTCACATGCATGTACCATGTTACATGCAGTATTTCACTTAATCTTTCCTAATAAACCTACAAAGCTAGTATAATATAATTATACGTATGAAAAGTGACTCGTAGGTGAGGCAAGTAAATTTTCTAAAGTTATTGCCCAAACTGTCAGCCATCCTTTCTGATTTGACAACCCATATTCCTAGTCACTAAAGACTTCAAGGTTTCTTGAAATTCACATTGCTCATTTAATACATCACTAAGGTCTGAATATGGGTGCCTTGACTATTCCTGATTTATGTGGCCTCACTACTGCACAACCTTAAACTGTCTCCCTGGCCTACTCATAGGCTCCTACTACCTCATGATTTAGCCTCTCATGGATTTATTTGCTTTTCTACTCAGCCCACGTAACCACCTCAACAATGTTAGAATTTCTTCTGGATTCCTTGACTCCACCGATCTTTTGAAATGTTCACTTTGCCTATGCAGAACGCCATGCACACCTGCCATGGACTGAACAGTGCCCCTGGTGAGACTCCCACATACCACCACCATCACAAACGCATACCACAAGTTCATTTGTTGAAGTCCTAACTCCAAATGTGATTATATTTGGAGAAAGGATCTTCAGGAGGTAATTAAGGTTAAATGAAGTCATCAGGATGAGGCACTATCCAGTAGGATTGGTGGCCTTATAAGGAGAGAAGATACAGAAAATCCTCTTTCTTAGCACATTCACTGAAAAAAAGGCCACTTGGACAAACAGGAAGAAGCCAGCTGTTTATAAACCAAGAAGAGAATCCTCATCAGAAATGCAAATGACCTTGACCTGGATCTTCCTGCTTTCAAGACCGCAAGAGATTTGTTTTCTAAGCCACCTAAACTGTCGTATTTTATTACAGCCATCCTAACAGATGAATAGAACATCCTATTGTCCCATTCCTTCCTTTCCAATTCAAATGCTTCTGGAGATCGCCAAAAATGGCTTGCTTCTCTGGAGAAAATATTATATAATTGAAAGTGTTCTAAATTAAGAAATACAAGATTGGATTTCAAATGATGACTCTGCTACTTATCAGCTAGGTGCCCTTGGAGAAGTCATGTTCTTTAAATCTGTTTTTTTTTTGTTTTTTCTTTTTTGTAAGATATACAATCAGGAAAACATCTGCCCTCACTATTTCACAATAAATAAGAAAATATAATGAAAATACAAGGCTTTACTATTAATGTCAGACAATATCAGGTGTCCCTTACTGATACTTGAGTTCCTGTCATCACAATTTTTTCAGCCAACTTCTGGCATGAGGTCATAGCACTATTTCTAGGTAGTCTTGTCCCTTAACTTGATTGAACAGTGAGGCTCTCCCTCTATCACTTTCTCGACTTCGATTGTGTGAATGGCAATATGTCAGTTTCTGGTCCTGCTTTTTTGTTTGTGTGTTTGTTTCTGTACCAGGACATCATCTTCTGTGTGCTACAAAGGAACACCTCTACCTGGAATTTCAGTTCCTCCACTCATCTTTCACATTTGCTGAGAACAGAGCAGTGATTGCCTTTTTCCAACACACTCATGTCCTCTTCAGTCAACGATAAACTAGCTGTTGACCTTGAAAACTTAATACATCTTCCTGTCACTCTGTCCTTTCCTGGACAAGATTCCCCAAATTTTCCTGGTTGTATCTTCTACAAATACACTTTTTATAATATAGGATTCATCCCAGTTCTGATTTTGATCATACATCAATGTTTTGCATGGAATGGCATACAGCTTTAATCTCTACCTATCAATTTTGAAGGTTTTTCTAACATATCATCCCTTTACAAAGCTCTGAACTTATTTTGTATGTTTTGACAGCTATTTCCTATGTTTTAAGCTTGTTAGAGGCTCTCAATTTAAATTTCAGTAATTATTTTATAAATGTTAAATAATTGCATTAATTATCAGACTGATCTCCAAAATTTCAGTTCTACTGAGACAAATACAGGGTCTGGAAATTTTTGGAGAAGGCTCCAGTTGCATCTTAAATATGTGTAAGTGTCTTGGCTTGTACGGATCTACATAAGAGTTAAAGCAGGCTTAAAGTCCTAATAGCCATTCTCTGTCTTGATGAACTATAGTAAGTATAGACAACAGTGGTTTGGCCAGCACATATGTATGTGTTCATCTGGGGTTTTAGCAATTATCAAAAGGGTGAATGTTTAAGGTGATGGTTGAATTACATATTAAGTAGATTTAGAAAGTTTTTTTGGAGGAAGCAAGATAGAATTGGAAGGGATCTCTAAGGCAGTGATGGTTCTATAACTTGGGAAAGAGAGAGGACTGCTCTTTGAGGCACAGAGTAGACTACCATTTGAACCATTCTTATAGGTCCTATGTATTGAATAGTTTATGTGGGGAAAGTGTATGGTAGATGGAATACACATGGGTATGAATCTGTGGCCTCACACATGCCTGGAAAGCACTCTACCACTCAGACACATCCCCAGCACTAAAAGTAAATGGGCCTATGCACATTTCTGGTGGAAGAATCAGAAAAGCCTCAAGGGTTAATAAATAGATGTGATTTCAATTATAGTAGAGTAAAATGTGATTTTAGGTGACAGTAAAACAATTGCTTTGCTGATCTCCACCATTTATCTTTCTTGTACTTTTTAATAGAAATTTTGGCCCAGGACTTGAAAGCCAACATTTCAACTAAGCCTTTCTACTCTAAAACCTGTCACCAAATTTAAATATGTGGGAAAGGGATGGTATGATCTCAACACTTCCTTAAGGAAAGACAATGAGAAATTATTTGTTGATGTACTTTGACCACTGTATCTAAGCAAATGCCACTTCAATCTGGATGGACCCTTTTGTGTTAGTATTTTCTGAAAAATCTCTCTGGAAAGTTTAACATTTTCTAAAATCTAATCACAATTATTTATCTCAATTTATAGCCACTTACTTAAAATGTGGTGTCAGACACTCTTATTTTACCAAACATCAATAGTATGTGTTTACTAGTTATATTTATTTAATCAAAGTATATGTCTAGAAAAAGACTAGTTTTGTCAGTTACAACTATTAAACTCTGAATATTACATGGCTATATTGCTTAGCCATTGCTAGCCTTTTAGTGTAGAATTTAATGTAGAATTTCTAACTCTGGTAATAAGCTATTACATAGGGAATAGCATGGGGACTCCAAATAAAAACAAAAAAGAGACTAACATTTTTAAATATCTACTCTTAGTCAAACAAAGTTAAGGACATTTTCATATTAGTCTTTTTTCCTCAAAACTACCTGCAAAGCTAAGTCATGGAGTTGTAATGCTTTCTTTTTTTTTCCAGAAAAAAAATGACAATCTCAGATAGGAAAATTTACCTAATACCAACAGTACTCCAGCTGGGAAACCAGCCCAGCTTCGTTTGAGCTTAGTATCCCACTTCCCATGACACTCCTTAGCTCACATTTCAGCAAGGTCTAACTTGTATAAGATTGGATTGCTTAAGATCTTTATATCTTTGTTTCCTCATCTTTCAAATGAAGACAATACTCTCTACTATTCAGGGATTAATCAGACTATGGAGCTCTAAAGAACACAGTATCACCATGGACATCAATAGATTTTTCCTATTTTATGTGAATTATCTATGGCAAGAAATTAAAAAAAAGAACTTCCCATCATTTGATATCACTGAGCCTGGTTTTTTCTCATTCCCAAGACAGTCAGCAGCATAACCATTGCACTAATAAAATCTGAATTCAAGGGTTAATTCTATCCTTTAAAAATTCTGACTCTGAAAATTGGCAACCAACACACATACATAAGACAACTATTTAGTTAAGGCCATCTTTCTGGATCGTGGTGAAAAACAGGGTGTCAGATTACCCAGCTGGCACAGTAAGTTTGTGCTTAAGGATCCACAGATAAAGTATAAGCTATAATAAGTGTCTGAAGAATTTTATAATCAGGGGCTGGGAATTTAGCTCAGCGGCAAAAGCGCCTGCCTGGCAAGCGCAAGGTCGTGAGTTCGGTTCCCGGTACTGGAGAAAAAACAAAAAAAAAAAAAAAAAAAAAGAATTTTATAATCAGAAACTCCAGAAAGAAACTGTTACTATCCAAACACTAAATCAAGCTCTATTTCAGAATACAGTGGGTATTGTTTTCTAACTTTTTAACTTTAATATGTTGAGAAGTCCTGAAAAGACACCTAACTCTCTGTGTTTAATGCTCTATATGAACACAGTTCTAGAATACTTTCAAAATTTGTTGCCTTACAAAATATACTTCAGGTAAAAAACACTTTTAAAATGACAGTACCCAGAATACCATGCTCCTGTCATCTTATCTTTCTGAGAAAATTGCTTTTCCTCCTGGTTACTCTGTCATAGTAACCTAAATGTCAATGCCTCAGTCAACAGTTAAGAATTATTTATCTCTTAAATATGCCACTTTTCATAAGCTTATGTAGGTAGTTAGTAACTGGTTGGAAAAATTTATATCACGTGAAAATGATCCTAGCTCACGGGGTACTTAGTAAGATAAGACAAATTTACTTGCAGTGCAAAACATTTTCCCAAATGTTAAGAAAATAAAATTGCATCATAATACAAGGTTTTGGGAAGAACATTTTATTGCTAAGCATATCCTTGAACTAAAATGCAAATATGAAACAAAAGAGAAAAGGAAAAAGAAAAAGCAGTAACATCACAACATCATAAAATAAACTCCTTTAAGATCTGCTAATTAAAACAATAGGAATATGATAAAAGCTCACATACAGAATGCACATGTTTCCATAAAATTGTCCAAATAGAAACTTACACTGAAAGGAATATAACAAATATCTACTTTTACTCAAATAAAGAAAATGTAAGGAAAGAAAGCAGGAAATCAGTTCACGAGACCTCAAGACTCCAAGAACAGTAATCTTTTACAGACATCAAGATATAATCAACTTCATATAGGCTGGGCCATTTATCTAAAATCGTGCTTTGATATCTTTTTATAGTCCTGTCTTTTTTAATGACAACAGAAGGAAATATAAAAAACTCATAACACATTGAAAATAAGGAGGAACACTTCTTTCCGTACACGTTAGTAAAGGCTACCATTGTTGAATTTGCGCTTTTTGCCCCATGTCTGTAAGATATTTTTTCAAAGTCAAATATTCATGCAACTTACAAAGACCAGCAAGAGTAGATTTCTAAATCTAAATAGCTGATTGGTTTTCATCTGTACAAAAGTGTATATATCTGACCGTCCAAAAAACACACTCCATTTTTGAGTGAATATTTGTCTTGCTTTGTCTCTTGCTTTTTGAATAGCTATGGCCATACAACCAGTCTATTATTTTTCTGTACATTGTTTCCTCTTTACAAAAAGAAAATAAAGAGACAACTGGAATATAATCCAAAGAAACTAAAATAAACAAGTGGAAAGCGAAAAACAGTTCTTAAAGCAGTATGTACATAGGTGGCTAAGGAATTATACCAGCAAAAATGTAGTAAAATATGTAAACAAAATCTGAGATTTTTTTTTTTTAAATTCTCTTCAACACAGTTAACTGTGACAAAACTAAAACTCACGCTTTCTTCACATTTTAAGGTTTACTTTTTTGTTGTTTTGTTATTTTCTTTTAAAATAACATTCTCATTCCACTTCAAGACTTTAACAGATTTCTGTGTCAGTCATCCCATCAAACATACCGTGATAAATATATCTGTATATATATTTATTTATATATATTATACTATTAAATTCCTTTTTTGTGTGTCACAGCAGCTTTATTCATTTATTTTTTTTCTTTTTTAAAGATGGGCGAAGGGACACATGAGCACGTGGAAGGACAGAATTATCTGAGTCAGGTTACAAAATTAAACCACTATGAAAACCATTATCATATGGGGGCAGGGAAAGAACTATGCAGTTGGTCAGTACATGTTTGGCTTGTGTGACCTTTTGTGGTTCCATCGCTAGTTGAACTCCCCTACTGTCTGTTTTGATTATTCGACAGACTTTAGCATTGTCATTTCTTTTTTATTTGCATGCATTTCAATTACGGATCCAGCCCACCCCCTTCCCTTCCCTTCCCTAGGAAAGGTTTTGTTTTCATTTGTGGGGCTTTCCCCTTTAACACAATTTGGGTAAATGGACAGGAACAATATTGTCAAGTAAAGCCAATAGCTCTGATCAAACCAGCCCTAAGCCCATCTGTGCAGGGCTTGGCTGGGAAATTCTGGAATTAGATCCTGGGGGGCCAGCTTTTTGGATCAGTGTTATCATCCATCACATGGGTTCTGCTATATGTTCAGCACATCATCTTACAAGAAACAAACAACAGATTTTAGAGACACCACAACCTGATATGTAAAGTGAACACCATGGTAGCTTTTGAGTTCATATGGCAATTGTCTCTTACTTTTTTGTTTTCTGAGTTTATATTTTTTTCTCTTTTTCTTAACTTATATCCAGTCTCAAAAAAATAAACAAAAACCCAAAAGCCATTTTTCCCCTCAGATCTTGAAAAGTTACATACACACACTGGCCAGAACCAGATACGAGTGGGTTATTTTTTTGTTTGTTTGTTTTTTGTTTTCTAGTTTTTTTTTTTAAACTTTTCTCTTTTTTATGTTTTTGCTTTTTACATAATGAAACTGAGGAAAAAAATACATTGTTACAGTCAAGCTGCAAGGACATTACAGACTCACTTGGAGTTATGGGACAAGTAAGCCGTGAAGTCTTCTTCTACCTTTTGTCCTCCAGAGAAGGAAGCGTGAAGTCCACGGAAGCGTGGAGCCGTGAGCTCTCTGCAGGGCTCTAGTGTGTGCTTTATGGTACAGCACTGCAGAAAAGAACTTTCTGTCTCCGAGCCCTGGCTGCACAGGGGAGCCACGGCTGAACTTTATTGATAGGTGCTTCTGTGTGAGTGTCCTTTTAAAAATGGTTTTCCCCACCAGAGTCATGGTATATACCCCGTCTCGCTGCAAGAACAGTTCTGACGTTGGTGAGATCTCAGCGTCAAAGCATCCGCGTTTGCACAGAGAAAGAACGCGGTCTGAGCGTCACCAGGGCTACACGTAGTACTCCTTGTCCTTGTTTTTCTGCTTCTTGTGGCCGCTCTTGGAGCTCGGCTGCTTCTCCTTGAGCAGCGTGCCGTTGCTCTGGGCCGAGTTGCTGATGTAGTTCCGCGTCTCGTCCACTTGATAGGACCCCTCTTCTCTGTTCCTGTACTTGTACATGGCGTACAGGAGGATCAAGATGCAGAGGGCGGCAGCAGCCACAATGCCGACGACCATCCCTGTTGTACTGCTCGACTCCCGGATCACCTCTGAGGCCCCCGGAACCCGTCTGATTCCCGGCTCCGTGGGGTTTGCTGTGGGCACATTACGGAACATGGGGGAAGTAATTAGTGGGCTCTTCAGTTTGGTGCTGTCTAGCTCATAGGCAGTGGGCAACGGAAGCAAGACTAGATCAGGCTGGGGTTTGAGATCACGGTTATTCATTTTGCCAGCTGGCAATTTGGGCACCATCCCGGACGAGGAGGAAGCTGTGAAGCGGATCAGCTCAGGGGACAAAGATGTGGTAGTAGTCCTACTAGTTTCGGAGACTTTGTTAGGTCTAAAGTCCTTGGATTCCCACTTGGGCGCATGTGCTTTGTAGCCACCTTCGAAGATTGAAGTGGAAAGACTCTTATCTGTTACCAAGGAGAAGGTGGTGTAAAAATCTTCATCATCAGTAGGGGGCAGGTTAGAGTCAAAGGTTTCCCCTGAGCCATACCCAGATATCACCAAGCCATCATCATCACAACCATCGCTGCCTTGGTCCGACAAGCAAGGTAACCCCGCCTCAGAGGTCATGGACAGGGAATCTTTGGTGGTCTCAATAATGGTGAGGAGGGGGCGGAAGGTAGGGGGAAGTGTAATGGAAGGTGCACGAGTAGCAATAGGAGGGGTAGCTAAAGGGTCTTCTACAAGAAGAGGGATAACTAGTTCACCTCCTGGGATTGAAAAGAAAGAGAAAAACAGAATTAGTATCCGTGCAGATGTAATTTTTAACACAATTCAGTGCATAACACAATTCAGTGCACTTCATAAGCTTTGCCTCTGACATTATAATAAAATGACCTGGATCCACACATGGGTCATTTCTGGGTGTAGTCTAATCATTCTAGCTGATGTAGAGACCAGTTGATGCCTCTGCCCACTCAAAGCTGAAATCCTCAGACCGGGGGATTAGATTGAAAGATACTCTCAAGTAATTATTTAGAATTCAAATACTGTATACCGTGTCCAGGATCTGCTTATGAGATGATGACTCAATCAACTGCATGGTTACAAATACTGACTATCTATCACAAGTCTGTGTGAAGGGGAAGTGTCCACACACAACACATGCTCTACTTAAGGATTTATGAATGTACTTATAACTTTTCTCTATTTATCTTCTTGTGTTTTTATTTATTTGCTCTCATGAGGATAAAAATGACATATTCTCCATATTACTGAGACCAAGATCAAGGTAAATAAGAGATCGTGCCTTTATTGCTTTCTTAAGTAATTACTTTTTTTGCACACTTCTTTTTAATTAGATAAGGAACACACAAAATTTAGTATATATGTAAGTTAAGGGAATATTAATATCTTGAATTCTTAGTTGCAGTTCTGAATTGTTATAAGCTAAGTGCCAGGGTTTGAAAAAAAAGTGGCAGACTTACAAAATGTTAAAAAGTTCATCTATTAAATTCCTTTTGATTATATCTTTCTAGAATTCTCCTGATTATTAAATGACATCTTGCCTTGTATTAGTCTAATACCTGTTTATGCACTGTTTTTATGCCATAAGCAATATATGCTAAGCTGGAAGCTAGATTTCAAAAATTCCCCGTCTAGATGCCCATAACTTGTTGGAAACTTACTTAAAGATTCAGAAATGTTGACTTAGCAAAGTGAGGTTTCAAATCAGTGATTCTTTACTACAGCGGCAAAAGCATATTGGCTCACCCATAGGCTCTCATTATTATACTTGTAAACATGTAGACTAAGTCAGGAAAGAATGTTCAGGATAGTTAATTAAATCACAGTTCCTTGCAAGTCATGGGTACCAAAAATATACTACAAGGGATGGCCCTCCAAGATGATTCATCTATGTTAGCGAGATCATGAAGGTCTCTTTTGCCTTTCTTTATAATGTCGTTTTCCAAGCAGAGAATCTCAAGAAGTCAGAATTCACATCCTTTCCCTGAGTTTATTCCAGAAAACTTTATTCGAATTATAATTTAAAAAATTGTCTACCAGGAATGGTATGTTTTTCTCTCTAATTAGGAAGTTCAGCTGTTAATATGATATTACTGAAGATTGCGTTCTGGGAGGGGTAACTACTTATGCTCTAATCTGGTATAGTGCCCTTGTATATCCTGTCCCTGGTCATTAACAACTTTCCTGAGATGTAATGTCGGGAACATCTCACAGACCTGACAGTTGATGAGTTGTCTCCTTTATTTACAGTGATGCAGACAGATTTCAGTGGCTCCAGACTGCACAGTTCTACGGTCACATCTCAGGGACAAGGTTTGAGTGGTCTAGGATTCTTGGGAAGACTGACTCACAAATTAGAACTCTCCCACTCAGCATTCTACATCTTATATCTTGAAATATTTCCTGTGTCTCAATTAGAATTAAAACTACTGTAGTGCAGTTTTCCAGGTTTCCAGTGTGCCAAGAGAAGAAAGCTACTGCGTGCTTTCAAAGCTCAAGAGAACTGCATCCCCACACAGGTCTGAGTCCTTTATTCCTTCCTTGTCTAGCCAATAACGTTGTTAATCTGAAAGAAATTGAACTGGAACATAATAGTAACAATAACAAAAACAACAACAATTATTATTATACATAATAATCTTTTGAAAGGAAAGGACAACAGAATGGCCCATGCAATAATTTTACTTTACGTGGGGAAACAAAACAAGGACCTACTTGAGAATTTCAGGATGGTCTGTGACCTATGCCCTAAACCCAAGCTTCTATTCTAGTGCTTAGAGTTTGAAACTATTGAGCAAAATGATCTTTACATATTTGCCAGAGAATCAGACTTGCTTTACTAGACCAGCATGCCTATTTTTTACTTTGGGAATATATATAATTCATATACCTCGCGACTTAGTTAATGCATAATTTACACACTTTTGCTAGTTTTTATAAAAGGAATTCGGAGCACAGTTCCCTAAAGGTAAAATAGTCCTAAATCTAACCCTGAACAAATTTTTTTTTTTCTTCTGGTGCGGGGGTCACCAGGTGATACATTTAATGTGAAATATAGAAGAGGGCAAGGTTTAAGTGATAAGAGACAGAGAAGTAAAAGCCAATGCAATTTTTCTAGAGGTTCTCTAGAGATTTCTTAGGAATGATTTTGCTTCCTGTTAGAAAACAAGGCAGGATTGTTTTTTTCCTCAGTTAAGTACAACAAATGTTTAGCATGTGGATTCTTTCCTGCCATAAATATCGAATTATTTATTCCTCTGGCTAGGACAGATGTACCCCCACCAGTACAGTAAGCAAAGAAGAAACTGGAGTAAGGAACCAGGAATACTGGATGTGCTGGGAGGCAAAGAACTGACACCCACAATTTAGGTAAAGATGCAAACTGTGGGCTAGGAAGCTAGTGTCCCTTTATGTGAAATTAAGATCACTATCTTTGTGATGGCAGAGTGGCATCCATTCGCAATTTTAGTGCCATCTGTAACACTCAACTGGAGTCTTAAATGTGTCTGTTTCTTTTTATGCTGTTTGTTTGATTTCCCTCTTTTTAATCCTAGTTAAAATTTGACAGTGTCTTTGTTGTTTAAAATCTACAAACTCTACGAACTTGTCATTCTACAATTGAATTATTCCATTGCTGTGGGCTACTTCCTGCGCGTTTAGCATCCCAAGGAGGCATATCCTGTGGACTTGAAAGCAGAGCTCAGGCCACACTCTGCACGGTGGCTGAAAGCACACAGGAGTTTTTGGAAGTGGCTAGCACAGACAACTTCTAAAATGTTGATGATCCCCAAAATGAAATGATGAATGTATTTTAAAACTAAGGTAATAGGTATGCTGTTAAGTTTAGATAATAAAATCTGTCAAAACTACTGATCCAATGTTTTCTCTGCCATTTTATTATTAATCCTGGTAGCAGTTACAAAAATGATCAATGATGTCCTTTGTAGGGAAAATTTGAGTCCAAATTTTGCAGATATTTAATCACTGAAATTGTAGAAACTTCTTTTCTTGGCCTCTCAAGGAACTGGAAGAGTCCCACTAACTTAAAATGAAGTTGCCAAGAAAACAGAGATCACTACTACAATTAAGACTTACAGGAAATTAGGTGAAAAATTTTAGATAATTTTAGAAAATTTTAGAAAATATCAGAAGTGTCTGGGACTTTTGTATGAGTTGGGGTATATCATCAATTTTAATATAAAATATCTTTAAGATTTAAGGTGATTACAGTATACCATTAACCCTCTGTATATGTGTGTTCCATATCCAAGGAGTCAAGCAACTGCAGATAGAAAACTTGTGTTTGTGTTGAATATGCACACGTTTTTTCTGTCATTGTTCCCTAAATGATACGGTATAATATCTATGTGTATAACATTTGTCTTGGGTTAGGTATTATGATAAATCTAGAGAAGATTTAAAATATAAAGTTATATGCAAACACTAAGACTTTGTACTTCTTTTTTTTTTTTCCTGATTGTTGTTTTTGAGTGGGGATCTCACTATGTTGCCCAGGCTGGCCTCAAAATCCTGGATTTAAGTGATTCATCTGCCCCAACCTTTTGAGTAGCTAGGACAACAAGGGTGAACCACCACACCTGGCTTACTATATCATTTGATATAAGAAGTAGAATACTCATAGATATTGTATGGGAGAAGGGACTGGGACCAATCCTTCCTGAGGGTCCAAAGTTACACATCATTTGAGATGTGGATGTTGGAGATGCATTTCCCACTATTTGATCCTTGATAGAATTGACTTGGTCTATATCAGTTAAGATTTTGGGTTTATTTCTGTAACTCAGAGCTACTACCCTCAGAAATGTTGGAGCAACCAATAATTATTTATCACTGTCCAGAGACTATGGATTTGGGACCAACCCTATGTCTATGACTACAAAAGCCACAAAATCCATAAACCTAAGGTCATAAAATGTTGGGTTATGAAAAAACTGGAATCCATCAAAATCCTAATTTCCTTGGCCATCCTCAGAATTTTTCTTTGGTCTGCATAAGAACTATCTGTATTCCTTAAAGTTAGCATTTTAAAATCAGGGATATGTACACTTTTTTGACAAGGTTGTGCTTTTCTTTAAACTAGAGAGATCACTAGGGATGTAAAAGGTCTATTTTAGCCCTGAAGGCTGCCCTGCTTTTTTGCTTTATGAGTATATTTATAGATATATAATTCATGCCTCTAGGGCTGATATCTAGCAAAAGGAGCTCTCTGCCATAAAAAAGACACTGTTTTAAAATTTAATAGAACTCTTCTGAACTGTGAGGAGCTTGTGGATGATGGTGAAAGTAGTGGGTCACCTAAAAAGATAAGACCAGCATGAAGTTTCAGTGAGGCTCCAGACATAGCCTCTCTGGAGACAGTCACATCTCAGAGGTCACAAAAATTCAAAACAATGAAGCTGAGCCGTGGCATTCTGGAGAGGACACCATGCTCCAATTCCTTTAATTTCTATTATGTCTATTTGGGCCCTTTACCTCCTGTATTTGCATTATTGTAATTCTCTGCTTGGAAAGCCACATCTAATAGGGAGAAATCATTCTTTCTCCTACTACATTTGTCCCTCAAAGATAATATTTAGTTATTTGGTGCCATAAAAGTGAGCACTGGCAGCACACAAATATCCTGAAACTTGTAGCCATAAAATTGTTTTTCATCCAGCTTCAGAAAAAATAGTCATGGACAAACACAGCCAATAGTTGGGGAGATGTCATCAGAAAACCTCAGTTGTCTTAAAGAGGCTGAACTTTATTTTCAAATGCTGAAAATTTTTTGGATAGAACATGGCTCCCATAGTAAATGGCTTGTCTCAAATGAGTTTGATTCTGAAAGACTACAAAATTTTGTTTACATGCATCCAGGAAAGATTAGCTATACCCTCTGGATGTAGTTATGCATTCTGAGATGTGGAAAAATAAAGGGGAGAATTTCATTTGTTTATTGAAGTCAGTGCAATGCAGGTTAACATCAGAAGTCTTCTGCTTAGTAGCCAGGTGACTTTGGTCTTATCATTTAAAGTCAAAGTCAAATAGGCATGTTAGTAACTACAGGGCCTACCTTAAACCACTGTATGTTAAGTGTTCAGCACAGGGCCTACCAATATTCAGAAATGCTAGCTATTGATATTATTAATAGTTTTGACCTACAGATATTTAAATCATGAATCAAGTTCTTTTTTATGTAACAGCTATATACTAGAGACATAATTGCGCTGGATCTAGATTATTGAGGCTACTTTAAACATAATTTGAGGGATGATTTATAATCATCTAATGACTTTGTAGTTTTGAAAAAAACAGATTAACCATTCATTAAATCACTCAGCTTCTTCAAAAGAAATGAAAGCTTTTAATACAATTAAGTAAACTAACATCTCATTTACGTGTTTTTGTTTTTACACCTGAAACATTATCTGACATATCAAAAAACACAAAATCACATGAACTGAAGCAGAGAGACCCTATCAATTAAAGCTGATAGAACGTAAGTATTATCCACCACTCTGTCTGATATTTCTACAACAGTTTCAGGTAACAACGATATTTATAATTAAAGTGAAACTAAGACTTTCTTTATTTAAAAGATCGTATAGTGTTTCTTACCAATTCTGTGTTTCCTGACGCACATATGGCAGCATGGGTCCAAATAACCTTAAGGGCAAGTAATGATCTCATCTAGAGTAGCCCACAGCGGTGGTACCTACCTGCAATATTTTCTAAATGAAAGTATAGGTATGAAAATCATCGTGTTTCTTCTGATAGAAGCTTAAAATCCTTTTAAATCTTACCTAATTAATCCTTGAGAAAAAGTACCAAACTATTAATAGAAAAGGAAACAGAGAGAAGGAGAAACAAAGGAGAGGAGGGGACGGGAAAAAAAAGAAATGTGTGCGTTTGTGTGCACACTCTTGCTTCGTCCAGAAGTTCATTCTGTACCGTGGAAGGCATCAGTGTCACAGTACAGTACCCTGGAACACCTGGGGTTCTTCATGTCTTTGTTCTCAGTGAAATGGATTTTAAAGCCTGTGGTTATAATAACAGCATAATCCTGGATTATAACTGAACTCTACCATATTCACTTGAGAGTACCTTATTTCCCCTTGGGTGAAACAAAATAGAAGACTCACTTCCCTTAATGCTTTCTGAAGAATTAAATTAAGGGGGAAATTATCACTGATAATACTTGGAGCTAACTCAACTCATTATTTTCTGGGGTCCAGACACCCCATATGCTGTAGCAAATGCTATATCTTGCTCGGAGATACTAATACCATCGAGGATTTAAAGCTGATGGTCAAAGGAAGTTCAGGCAAAGAGGCTGGGTATTCCTTGGGAGGAAAGAACTGTATATCCACTCTCTTCTACTCAGAATAAAATTCACATTGATTATTGAGAGCAATTCAGCACAAAACGTAAGAGTAAAAATTAAGCAAATAGACACAAATGAAATAAAATATTTCACATAGTTTTCAAAATCACATAACAGAAAATAAAAATGTACTTCATAAACAAATTAAGCAGAAGGAGAGCAAATAATATCAACAAGGCATTCACAAAATAAAAATGCAAATAAAAGTAGAAACAAATAAAAAATAGAGACTGCTTTGGAAAAAAGAAAGGAATCATTTCCATATAGGCACGATAATTTAAGTTAAAAGAAAAGCATACCATATTAATTGATAGTCAACTTACATCAACAAATTGCCCGCATGTTTTTTGGCATGAAAGAAAAATTTACAAAAGAAAGTTGTGTAAGAATGCTCTTGGACAAATAGAATTGCCACATTCTTGTAACTTGCTTTTTTGTCGTCATTTCTTAAAAACTTTTGAGCAAAATGTCTAGTTTTTCAAATATAGTAATTTACAACAGAGGATGATACAGGGAGTCAACAACACATACATCCACACCACATAACATGAAAAGAAAAAAAAATCTGCACTTTAACAAATTTTTACTTAGAAGGGGTTGGGAGGACATCGATTTTGAATTTAAAATAATTCCAATTGCTACTGTTGAAAAATTTTTAAAAATCACTTTTATAATTGGCCTTTTAAAAAATATCTATGAATCTACATGGTTTTGAATGAATTTCTGCATTTTCGTAGGGTTCCAGATATATTAATTTTTTTGTCTTTCTGACAAATTTAGGCTTTCTTTAATTTAAGGGAATGGATGACAGCACATAAATTTCAACAATGCTAAAGAAAGGGGGGATGGGGAGGGAGGATGCAACAAGGGGAGGTTGTGTCTATGAGTGCACTACACAGGAGATGAAGATGAGGGGGGTAAATGTGTAAGTAAGTCGCCATGTCCATGTAAGGGCGGCACGGAGTGATCTAGCTGCATTAGAGCTTCTGGCTGTAAGGAAGGGATGGGCAATATACAAAAACAAATGAGCCTACACATGCCCATCTACGGAAATCAAGAACAGAACTCTAACACTGACAATCTCACACACCCTAAGCTGCAACTTCTTCAACATGCAATTACTATTCCAAAAATCATTACAGTTTCATTATAAGATTGTCAAATAATAAAAACAGTTTAACTTTTTTTTTCCTACTCAAAATAGCCAAAATACATTAAATAATAGTACCAATAATCGGGATCAAAAGGTTAAAAGCAAAAACAAGGAGACTAGATTTATGCATTCGAGTTGAACAACTTCATCGGCAGCCACACAGCCTCATCTAGAGTGGAGAGGTTTACGGATCTGCAGAGGAGATTGGAAGGTAGTGCTGTGAAGGGGGCCCCCGTGCTGGGTTGCTAATTACTCCCCAATGTGGAAAGGGTACACTCCGAATGACACTGTCTGTCTTCCCCACATCACTCACGTTCTGCACAGCACAATTTGCAGCAAGACTGCTAATCTGAAGGATGTGGCTGTGAGGATTCTGCAGATGAAATTGTTCTACATTTAAAGAGGGAATGGGGAAAATAGCTGAAAACAATTAATAACTTTTTTCTCATACTTTTGGATAAAACCAAATCTAAAGATATAGATCTAGTAATTAAAAAGAAATACATCAATATATAGATATAGATATAAATACAAAATGCACTTTATTCCCAAACAAGAAGGGAGAAAATAACAAAAAAATAATTTAAAGGAAAAATATTTCACACACTTTCAGAGATGAACAACCAGATGCACACGCTGAAAAGGCACAGACAGAGCAGTCAGGGGACACGTTTTTAATTTTTTTCTTGATTATCGATTCCCCTTTTTATGGTAGCCAAAATGAAAAACAAATGTCACATATTTTGTTAAAAATACATGTATATATTTTGGTTTTGTTTCTTTAAAAAAATAAAAAGGGCGTGCAGTCTGGATGTACGTCATAGATTTCAAAGAGAAGAAAGTGGCTAGACTGACAAATGGGTTATTATTCATCATTCTATCAATATAGGAATGTTAATCAAGTTAACACATGCTTAAAGTAAGTTGCATTTAGGGAAAGTAGAAAAACAGAACAGCAAACTAGGATTAGGGAGAGGTCAGCAAGGATGGGAAGAAGGTAATACGTTTTGACTCATGCCTTTCCAGTAGGGGTGAAGGACATTCCAATTCTTGCCAATTGGAAGAGAAGAATGACGTGTATGTATGTGCTTGTGTGTGTGTGTGTGTTATTTGTACATGTGTGTGTTGGAGATTGAAGTGGAACCTGTAGTGACACGAACTGGGGATACTAGTTGTTTGTTGTGCTGTAGAAAGCTGACCACATTCTCATCCATAGCTTTAGAAAGCATGTTTGCAAGGCATGGTGGGATTGTCATGGACATTGCTCTGTATGACTCTTCATGGGTTCTGTCAAATGACGGAGAACTACAGATGACAATAGAGTGTTAAAGTTAACCTAATAAATGGAAGAATAACCAATATTTTTGATAGTAACAGTGTCAAGACCTCATCCTAAAGATAGCAGTATCAGTATTTATAACCCATGAAATAATTATGAAAAGACTATGGCTTACTGAAGTACACTGGGGACACAATGCCCATCAACCATAGAACAGTTAGAAAGACATAAGGTTCCACTCAATCTATGTTGCAAAAAGTGGAAGAAAGAATGTCTCTGTATAGTGTATGTGTGCGCCTAGTGTCTGTGCATGAGGTATATGTGCAGTGTGCGTACATAATGAATGTGTATAGAGTGCTTGTGTGGTGTGTTTAGTGTCTGCATGTGGTATGTGTACTGTGTGTACAGTGAGTGTGCATAAGTTGTGTGTGCATAGTGTGCACAGTGTGTGCAGTGTGTGTGCAGAATGTGCATGTAGTATGTGCAGTGCATGTGCATAGTTTCTCTGAATGCAATTCACACTGTATGTGCAGTGAATGTGTATATAGTGTGTGTATGTGCACAGTGAGTATGCAGTGTGTGCATATAAGGTGTCCTGAGGCTGTGTGTAGTGTGTATGTGTGGTGTCTGTGCTTGCCTTGTGTGCAGTGAGTGCGTGTGTATGCACTGACGGGAAGACACAGAAAAAGTCATGGGGAAGGAGGTTTTTAGAAATGGCCTCAGCCTCTACTGGAATAGAACACTAGAGTTATCTTCAATATTGTATCCCCGTGAGAACGCTAATGTTCAACCAAGGACTGGGAAACCCAGGTAGGCGAACCACAAAGGAAAGACACTTGAGAGCACTTGCTTCTCACAGCCAATTCCAACTCTTCCTAAGAACTCTTCTGGGTGACTTTGACGAACAGAATACATTTTAAAGATGAGTCCAATTTTCATCCCCTATGAGACGCCCCTTTTATTATTTTATTAAAGTAATTATTGTAATGTGTCCCCATGGGTCAGTCCGTACCAAGATTTTTAGTCTCTGGTTTAATAATGTTAATCATTACTCTGGGAACTTCACAAAGGGCAGCTGGAAAGTTCTAAGAGAAAGAAAAAAACTCTCAATAATGTAAGAAAAATAAAACCCTTGTTGGCATTTAGTTGATTTTTTTGACTAATCGTACTTTAACATTGAATTTTATTGTATGAGAAAATTCTATAAATGCACAGATGGTCTCAGAAGGAATCAAATGACTTCTGTAGAACAAAGTTAATTTTGAAATATTCGTATGGACTTTTTTTTTTGTTTTATAGGCAACTTTTGAAAGAGGGAAACAACTGGTCTAAGTGTGAGACTTAAAGAATAAAATAATTCCAAAGTATTCACACTCCTGGATATTGAAAGGTGTTTTGAAGGAGATATATCAGCAATTTGGGTTCCCTATGGTTTTCACTGAGTAATTTACCTATTTCAAAATTGGCTATTTTAAAACTGTTACAAGTACAGTACCACTTATGCTCTGGAAATCACTAGTTTAAATAATTGAACATGTTAAAATTTAGGGTTGTCACTTTGCAAATAAAATGTAATATGTATTTTTTAAACCCATGGAAGCCATAGTTTCAAACAAAGCCAACACAAACAAGCCTGGATACTTTTACATTACATTTTTACAGTGTAAGTCAACGATTAGCCCACACATGTAAAGCTTTTTTTGAGTTTCCAATAAGATACAAAATTACATTCTAGTTGTTCACAATCATGCCTGAGCCTCTTTTTCATCTTTCATTAACTATTATCAATAAGCACGTGATTATGTATTTATGGCTCTACTAAGTGTTAAGGATGCACTAGGGTGATATCTGCCACTAGGAACAAATAATAGAATTTGATTTGAAATAGCATATTTTGATACAACCATTTTATCCTTCCATGTCCAAATAGCCCCCATTTAAATGTGAAGTCTGACTTTTAAGAACAAATGCCATAAGATTGGAGGACATTGGTCAAAATTCCTTGTGGGTAGTTCACTTGTTTTTAAGTAGTAAGTTTCTAAATTCCTTGAATATGAGCTTGAGAAGCCCAAAGATATACTCAAGTAGCTCAAGTTGTAAGTTCATCCTCTTTCAAGGAGTAGATGCTGCCTGCTAGAGGAATAGTCTTCAGTGTGTGCAGGTGAGGAAAGAACAAATGAATTGCTTTGCATTACCTCATTAACATATCAGAGAGAAGAGAGAGAGAGACAGAGAGACAGAGACAGAGAGAGAAAGAAAAAGAAAAAGAAGAGGAAAGAGGAGGAGGAAGAGAAGGAGGAGGAGGAGAAGGAGAAAAAGAAGAATGAGGAGGAGGAGAAGGAGGAGGAGAAGGAGGAGGAGAAAGAAGAAGAGGATGAGAAAAGAAGGAAGAGGTAAAACAAAGGGAAGAGGAAGAAGGAGAGAAAGAAAAAGGAGGAGGGCAGAGAAAGAGGAAGAGGAGGAAGAGGAGGAGGCCATCTCAAGAATCTGAGTGCAACATTGGGAAAGATTTAAAAATTTAGAAGAGGTCTGGGAAAGGAGTTGAGAGGACAAATATTAAACGAAGACTTCGAAGAGTTTTATATCATATAGATGGGGTAACACTCCATATCTGTTCCCTCTATGAAGTGTACAAGAACATTTTCATTGATTGTGATTTTTGTGAGTCCTGGGGATGAAGAGAGGGTTGTGGCTGGCATGTGTGTTATAAAATGAATCCTGCCTGAGCCTTGAGTGCTCACAGCTTCTTCCTCAGGCATGGTGGTGCTAAGAGAAAGAATGAAGCAGTTTGTTTGTACATAGCAGTTGTTTCTAGGTAACAATATTTAATGCTTTGTTTCCAATGCTAAACAAAAATATCTCAACCAAAATGTTCATTTATGGTCTGTTCCCAACTTTTCACACCTAACTGTAGTAGGTAGAAAAGAAGAGAAAAACTAAATGATCTCCACTCTTCTTCTAGGTCCTACTGTACACTGTCCAAATTTTTACTAACCCAAGTTCAACTACACTTATAATACTTTCTTCTTCATCTCAGCTATACTCTAAAAAATTTTAGGAGAATTATAATCTTGCTTATCTTCATTGTTTACTATCAAGTGTATGAGTAAATTAATTAATACTTCAATTGCTTTTTTCTTACCCCAACCCAAGCCTATAGTTTCTGTAAAAGTGTATATCATCACACTGATTCACCTTGTGGCTGAATTTCTGTACAGCGGTAGAGAGAGAGTTGAGATGTCAGAGTTCTCGTCTTGACTGTTAGGTGATTGAACAAATTGGTTCACCTGTGTTAGTTTGTTTCCTCGTGTGTGGTACAGAGATCATGTCTCCTCAAGTAACCTATCTCATTTTGAATGCACAAATACTTGTAAATTCAAAAAAGCTTTTCAATGATTGTTAATTATTATCTTTGAAGGCCATTAACCGCAAAATGAAGGTTCTCATTCAACAGAAGAGGCCAAGTCTCAAATAGTAAAGATCAGTGTTACTCTGAGAATGATCTCTGGAATATCTACTTCAGCATCAAACAAACAAGCATAACCTCAATCCCCAAACCTAAGAGAAATAGGCATTACTACTTGTCCCCATTGCCTCCAGTAATGCTTAGTTTCTAAAACTTGATTAATAAATCTTTTAGTGGAAAATGTTTGTTATTCCTTTGTGTAATTTTATAACTAGCTTATTTCACTTTTCTTGTAAGTTAAGCTCCAAAAAGGTCTTATTTAGCTGTATTTCCATAGGAATATACCCATTGTATAGAAACAGAGCAAACCCAAGCGTGAACTCCTGAGTGCTATCTATCCAATGTGGGAACTGAGACCAGTCACTTCTCTCTCACCTCAAGCTCTGGATCCTCACTTTTCTTATTTATAAAAATCATAAAGATATATGTCCTCCTTACCTAACAAATTTGTCAGTATGGCATGTGAAATTACTTTGGAATCTATACAATATTCAACTCCCATGCAAGACAATGCTCTTAACTATATTCAGTGAGCTCAGCACATTTTGTGCTATTGAGGAGATAATGAGGAATGACAACAAAGGGGAAATCTCATCTAAGCCCTCAGACACACCGATCCCAAGAGACATTAGAACTAAAGGGTACAGTGAGAACATGAGAGAATGAAGGGTCAAGGGAGTACTTTAGCTCTTTTCTCACCAAACCATTAATACTGGGTAAGATACACCGAAGAATAAATCCGTTCAAGAAATTGCCAGAAATTAATATTTTTTTTCTTTCCATTTTGTTTTAATGCTAATCAGGTATTAGTCTTAGAAAAACTTTTGACATCCAGGATAATTATAAGCACCTTGATTCACCAGCTATATTTTCATGCTTATTTTGTGTTGTTTTTAAAATATGTCTAGCATAAATCAGGCTAGAGCATAGGTTTTCAATATATATTTTATTGGACTTGACTTCAAAAATAAACCAGATTGGGAGCATTGAAAACATTCCCAGTTTGGGGAAGTGGGGCATGGTTCTAAAAGCTGTACGTTTTGACTAATTTCTTTAATCAAGAGGGGATATCTTCATGATGTGAAACAGAGGAAAAATGGTGTAAAAAGGCCTCAAAATTGAATCTAACAAGTCCCCCCCCCTCTTGGTCTTGCTTTTGTGTATAATTCATATAATTTGTTAACTTCCAGCTATTAGGCCCTTGAAGTATTACTATAGGTAGTATGAAATAATTTTTATCAACATAAAAGTCACTTGTGTCCCAGTCAGAAATGAAGGTTCTATCTAAAATATTTTCTTCCTTTATCTTGGACAGCATAAGATTGTCCCAATTTTCTTTCTCCTGCCCTAGTCTCTTGCTCAACTCAGCATCTCTTATCTTCTTCTGTGATCCAACTCAGCCCCTTGGCTTTACTTGCTTTCTGTAGGATAACGACATCTAGTTCAAAATTACCTTCACAATCTAATTCTCCATATCCATATACCTGCTCCACATTTCCACTCTGAAAGCTAAGAAATGCCTTGAATTCAAAAGGTCCAGCACTGGACCTAGATTAAATGCTGTGTTAAACTTATGCTTCTCCTGGGATGTCTCATCTTTTTGTTTTGACCCAGGCATATAGCCTCAAACCAGCCATTATACCTGAGACCCTGCCTGAATTTACCTGCCCATACCAAGTGTTGCAGGAGGTCACGTTGATTCTACATTGGCAACAAATTTCTTCAACAAATTCTGACTGGACATACCAAAGGGAAGTCACAAGTTCCTCTTCATGGAGAAATGAGTCCACTGTTCTTCAATGTCACTGCCTATGTCTTAGTGGCCACTATCAAACCCCTTGCACGGACTCGTCAAGAGTGTCCCAATTGATCCCCTTTTTCTACTTAATCCATCCCTAAAATCCATTCTCCACACTGAGGCCAAAGTGACCCTTAAAATTTACCTATGTATCTAAAACCTTTTGCACAGCAATGGAAACAATCACCAAAATAAAATGCAAACTACCTCTTGAGAAAAGATATTTGCAAACCATATATCTAAGGGGTTAGCATCCAAAACTGATACAGATCCCATACAGTTGAGTAACAAGAAAATATGAAATCTAGGTAAAAATGAATAAATGGTCTGAATGGACATTTCACCTGTCTTGGTTACTTTTTTCTCGCTGCTGGGACAAAATACCTGACGCCCAAAATTAAGGAAGGAAAGTTTTATTTCGCTTACAGTTCGTGGAAGTTTCAGTCCGTACTTGGCAGATTATAAGGCAGAGTGGCACATGGCAGAGAGCTAGCGCTCAGGGCGGCAGAACACAGCTAAGCCGCAAGCACACACCAGGGCAGAATGGGGGAGGAATGTCCTCAAGCACTCTTTTCCTCTCCCTTACATATGCAAACTATCCACCCCAGGGCGGGTGTAGCTCTCACACCCACAATCATTCAACTCTAATAGCCTGCCCCATGGTCGCATGAGGCTTTGGAGGGGACACACAGACATAAACCATAACATCACCACAGAAGACCTAGAAATAGCCAGCAAATATGACAAAGATGCTCGATCTCATTAGAGAAATGAA
The DNA here is from genome assembly GCF_000276665.1 of Chinchilla lanigera. NCBI lineage: Eukaryota > Metazoa > Chordata > Mammalia > Rodentia > Chinchillidae > Chinchilla > Chinchilla lanigera. The sequence continues at coordinate 3,565,175 of NW_004955438.1, read as the reverse complement.
AATCAAAGCCACTACATGATATCAGGATTTGTACTCTGCCCTGCCCTGACAGTCCTCTGTAGTAAACCAGCTGCCTGCAGGCCCAGACTCATCTCCTAAGGCTTCCTTAGATCACACACCTCTGGCTCCAGTTATCCTCTTCAGCTTTCCTTCTAGGAAAATTCTTTTCTTTGCTCACTGCTTGGCTAGCTCCTTTTGGTGCTTCAGGTCTCTCCTACGCTTCTTCCTCAGTAAAGTACCAGCCTCCTCACTAACCCGCACACTGCCCCCTCCTGATTCTCTGCACAATGTTTAATAGCTGACTCTTGCTCATTTATTTATGTTTGGCCCTCTCTCACTGAAAAACAAGTTACATGTGAGCAAACACTTTGTCTTGTTGTCCGTCATCCTTCTGGAAGTGTCAGGGACACACTAAAATTCAGAACATTACTGTTAAAAGAAGCAACAAAGCTCCAAACAGCCACAAAACATCTTGCAAAGAGACGCCACTTTACTTTTGCTGTTCAGTCTTGCATAGCTCCTAGCATGGTACTTTTCCCATGCAAGGTACTGTGTGAATGTTTTGTAAACAAATTATTGAAGCATTGCATTCTCTATTTTGTTTTGTTTCCTTTTACTCTTCTTTAAACCAGATGGGATTTCTCTGAGTTCTAGTTAGCAGTTCCAATGCAAATTGGACTTCTTTATCCGACAGCTAGCTTAAAAAAAAATCTTCTCAAAAATACATCGCTATGTAACTCCTTCTCACTTCTATAAATTGGTGCTGGGATGTGTATTAAAAACTCAAGCTTTCCTTTGCATTTGTGTAGGCTAAAAATATAATAAACAGAATATTCAGATTTAATGCTGCCTGACATTGATGACTGGCTTCAATCAGTGAAAGGAACGAGCCAAGCCAATTATGAATGGGGGATGATGAGCAGGGTGGTGAGAATGTACTCAGGTTATCTTTGCCTGCTGAGGTTCTGCAGCCTCTGACAGCAGAAACGGGAAGCAGTGGGACCCTTAACCTGAACTGAGAGCATGAAACTCTATGATGATGTTTACAGAGTAACACATTTTCAAGAAGGCTTATTTTGCTTCTGTGTTTTCATAGAACTCATCTATTCGATCATTATGACCAGAATTTTGACCAGTTTCTTTCTTTTGGTATTTCTCTGGGTGGTAGCAGCAGATATCCCAACATTGCTGTTGCCTCCTCCCTGCACGATTCTGAAGTTTGGATGTTGTACATGGGAAGTAACTGAACTTGACCACAGAGGACAATAAAACTCATCATATCTTGAAAATACTCTGCAATCTATATTCACTGCAAGGAATGTAGCGTTCATAACATTAGTACCACCAACATGTTTTCTTAATGGAGATTAGAGCTGTGCAAACAAAATGAAGTGCTTTTCCAAGAAGTTTGCACTTGACAGAGATGCTGCATCACAACTGTATGGTTTTGACTATATTTAGCAACCGTTTCATAAAAGAGAACAGGAATGTAGAGTTACCTCAGTGGGCAAGGCATATACCATGAGTTCATCTTTCTTTCTTTAAAAAAACTAAACCACCGTAGATTAGAGAAGAAGCAATTAGAATTTCCTAGTTAGTCCAAAAGTTCAATAACTATGAATCTCTTGATTACTTATGATAGATACTCAGGGACAAATACATATGATCAAATAGTTGACATAGTTATTTCTTTGCAAACATGAGAAAAGTGAAAACATAAATTATAATTATATATAAATTATAATTGCATACTTAAAACACTAATTATCCTGAAGCCTACTTATGGAAGGAAATGTTCTTAAGAGTGTTGAGACCTTACTCTCTGCCAGATATTGTAAGATCATTAAATATTTTATTTTACCTAATTACTAGAATTACATCTTAGAAATCAGTAAACCTGGGCTTCAGTAAGCTACTTCCCCAAGTTGTGCAGCTAGGAAGTTGAATAGCTACACCTGAATGTAGTCCTGCTTGTTTTATATTTGTTTTTTTGTTTTTGTTTTTTGTCTGTTTGAGACAGGGTCTCGCTATGTAGTTCAGGCTGAACTTGAGCTCACTTTGTAGCCCAGGTTGGCCTTGAACTCACAAGATCCTCCTGCCTCAGCCTCTGAAGTGCTGAGATTACAGGCATATGCCACCACGCCCAGCCCTGCTTGTTTTATATCAAACCACAGTGCAATCTTTAAAAAAATGTTGAAGACTTTGTTAAAAATTTTCAGTTTTCAGTGGGTACTGGCAATTCAAAAAAAGGTAATCTTCAGATTTCCATAGGAGGTTCTAGGATCTCACACCCTTTGCCTTAAGAATCATAACTGCATATCAGGAATTGAGATTTGGAGGGGCTCTTAAGATTGACTTTGTTGCACAGTCCTAGGGTCAACTAAACCAGACTCACTAAATCAGTATTTCTGCTAAAGGCTGTAGGGGCAGGATGACAGTAAATACTAAAGTATCTGTATTTTTAAGAAAGTTTTTCAAGGGATACTTCTGCAAAATCAGGTTTAAAAGCAGTGCCTAACATACTTGATTAAATTTTTTCTTTCAACCTGGGAAGGTTGCAGAGTAGATCATAGTCAATAACAGCGTAAAAAGAAAGCTGGACCTTTGCTTCTAGCTGGACTATACTCTAGCTGTGATCTATCTCCCGCAACCTGAAATAAATCCTAATCACCCTTGATTATATAATGAAGGTAAACTTTACTGGGTGTAGAATTAATTAAAGGAGATATTATATATTACAGCATTATTTTAAATACATAGATACATTCAGACTTCCAAAAAATGTTAAAAGGGTAATAATTATCTTACTGGTATATCATACTTTATCTAATAGTTTCTAGTGCAGAGACTTTAGGACAACAGAATAAACGCTTTTGGATATTATGTCTATTCTAGAATTGTCATTGTGCAAACTTCAGTTTTCAAATAAATTCCTATTAAGATGATTTAAATGATGTGATTCTTCTGCTATTTTTCTAACATGTTAAAGTACATATTTCTGCATATTTCTAGCCTACACCATTTTTATACCATGTTCTAATCCATCACTGACTCTATACCCATTCTTTTTAAAAGCCCCATAAACCCTTGTGAGAAGAGAGCATTATATTTTTCTTTGTTAAAAATTCTCTAGTATTTCATTACATATTTTAAGCCTGTTAAAGTTATGGAAGACCATTATTTTGTGTTTTTTTTGTTTTTTGTTTTTGTTTTTTTGTTGTATTTTGTTTTTATCCGGTACCAGGAATCGAACTCACAACCTTGTGCTTGCCAGGCAGGTGCTGTGCCGCTGAGCTAAATCCCCAGTCCTGGAAGGCCATTATTTTGGACTAGGCTTCTGCACTAGGCCTCAGCAAGGCAGAGCAATCTAGAATAGAGTCACTGGTACTGAAAGCCTCAGAAACAAATGGAAGTCTGAAATGGACCAGGTGGCCTTTATCAGGAGACTCATTGCAACTGATGAGAGAAGGCTCAGGTAACTTGAGCCAATGCGATAAGGACATCTCTGTTTAAATCCCATAAGAAAACCAGTTAGAAAATAAGCAGTCTACTATTCTCTGGCTATGTTCTCCATTCCTTTTTTTTATTTTAAAGGGAATAAAAAATAATTTTAAAAAACATTAGAAAAGATGCAGAATTTCACTAACAAGATGGTAGGAATTCAGCAATGGTTGCTATATTGCATATTGTTGTTGTCAAATTAGTTGTTCAGGTTCCTTTTTGCCTCTCACCCTAGTCCCCTGTACTCACCTCAACTACAAGGTGTGCCCTGATTCTAGAATCACAAATATCAGCCAAAGAATTTGAATTGAAATTTGTTATAATTTTGTCTTTTGACAATTCCAAACCGGTAGTCTCCATAAATTGTTCCGGATGTTAAGTAAAATGGCTTTTTTGGTGTCTGTCGAATGATAGACTCAAGAAGGGCAGAAGACACAGGATCTGGTTCTTATTGTGGCTTAAAGCCCACAAAGCCTGCTGTGCGTCAGCATGGCGTCGTGACACGCCAGAAGGCATTGGACAAGAACAAGACATGAGCGTGGCTGCAGATTGGAGTCAAAGTTTGAAAGCAGGAGTGCTAGAGACCGTCTGGTCTTTCTAATCCTCAGCCAGAAAATGGTGTCTTTCTTCAGTGTGGGCACCAAGACACTTTCTCCCTGGAAAGAGTGAACAGATCCTGACAGAGTTCCCCTGTGCGGATTTAAAAGGATATATCAATTGATTTTTAAGACTTCCTGCTGTATAAGATGTCCATATGAGGTAGTGATTTAAATGAAGATTTGAGAAATATTAAAGGTTTTATTTTTAGCAGTTGTGTCACATTTAATTAAGAAAGTCAATAGAGTGAAAACTCAAAATCCACTTAGAATTTCTGTCTTGAAGGATAAGCTCAGTGTGCTCACAGTCTTCTGCTGAGAGAAGTTTGCTAGTTAACTTTATTCTTGTTTCACAATATTAATCTATAATAATGTTTCTCCAATGCTATTAGCTATTTTTTTTTCCAAATGGATGGATAGCACTGAAAGCTGAAACTTAAAACTCATAAGGGGCTGAGCCTGGTCTTTGCAAACTCATGGAGTCTAAGGCTGGGCTTGCTTGGGTTCCTTATGCTATGCAAAATAAAGGTAGATATTTTCAATGATGGAGTGTTCAGCATAAAACATATTGGCTCTCATAGAAGTGGTTCATCAGGAACATTTTGATTGTCTTGATGACAGAATTTTTTTGAGAAGAACAGGTCAGCACCACTCTTTTCTACCATAAAGGGAACACGTACAGAGAAAATATAAATAAGTATTAAAAAGTAAAGGCATTTCCCAGTGTACCCTGAAGTACTAGCTGATGGGTAAAAATCAAGGCAAAAAGACGTCAGATACAGAGTTTAATTGTTGGAAAAATGTGCATTTTAGCTTCTAAATAATCTTCATAGTTGAAGACATTTGATTATACTCTCATCCTGAGGACTAGTTCAGACAGAAAGAAATCCCCAAGCAAGGACTTGACTATGTGAAAATCCCTGGAGAAAAACTCTCTCTGATACTTTTACAGAAAATGACATAAAAAAACTGTTAGCAGTGAAAAGAATAACTTTGTAAAGCAGTCGCATTCACTACTTGTGGCCCAAAGGTAAAACTCAAGAAAGAGAAAGAGATGGGGAATCTGTTCAATATGTTTTCACAGAAACCAGGGAGATAAGTAAAATTGGATGCCGCTGGGCGTTTTCCCCCAGGTTATCCATCCTACTAACAAGCAACGCTTCCAGAAAGTAAGCTCTCTTGACCTTGCTAGAGAAATACAACATTAAGAAGCAGGACTTGAGGCAATCTGACTTACTGGTCATAAAACAGAGCCTCAAGTAAGTGACTTAAATTCTCTGTACCCCATTTTAGTGTCTGTAACACAAAGGTTGCATAAGATGACTTTTTTTTTGACAAAATCAATGACAAGGTAAGTGTGTTACTGTTAATTGAACTGAAAACTGTTAAAAAAAATCAATACTATCATTTGTTGAATATTTCAAGTAAACTGTAGTTACTATTTCCCTAACACTATATTGTCATGTTAATGAAAACTTATGTTTTATGTCACCTTTTCTCTTAAGAATCAAAAGCCAACTCATAAGCAATTTACATTTTCACCTTAAGGGGTCTTAAAAAGGGGTTGCAAGCTGTATTTCTTGAAGTGAGATGGCAAAATCCTAGCATACTGTAGAAACCTAATAGTTTTACCAGTATACACAGGATACAGAGCTGAGAAAATAAAGTCTAGCAATTTCAGGACGAAGGCTTGAAAACCGATTCTTCTCTGTGCATGTTAGCCATTGTGCGGATCCATACAGAAATCAGGTAGCAATAGAATGATGGACCAAAAGAGGATGACTTAGGAATGAATAGGTCAGTGATTTACTTTAATATCTTTGAAGATAGCAGGTAAATAATTACAAACTTTCAGTCTCACTGTTCCCGTTTTGAGAAGAGAGAGTTGGGTATCATTAACTTTTGTTTTGGGAAGCTCGATCCTTTTTACCACCCTTATATTCAGACATGTGACTTCTCTGGATGCCTCAATCTAAAATCAGAGACCACGGCAGCCATTGTCCATCTGTGCTCTGAAACTGTGAGCAGGTCTTTCTCTGTGGGGGGAGGGGGCGCCCAATTATTATAATTGTAGCCAAATAAAAGAAACCTACATAGGTTTTAAAAGCATATTTTGGAAACACCACCAGTAGCTTAGTATCATATAGGCTACTTTTATCTCTTATGGATGGAACATTCTGATGAGCCAGACTGGACACTAAAAGTATAACATTTCCTAGCAGAAGAAAGGCTCTTGGTTTCATCAACTTTCAGGGATATCAAATGTCACCTGGAAAGAGTTTGAGTGAGTATTGTCCACCTGACCTTATGTGTTATACATGGAACGGAAGACGTCCAGGAAGCTAGCTAGGAAGACAGGGGCTTCTGTGAAGACAAGAGCTGTGCACCGAGTCTAGCCTTGTCTTTATCATTTGAAATCATTTCAATCCAAATTCTTCAAATTGTTAGTACCATCTAGAGGAATGATGTTGAAAGGAAGAATTTTTTTCTGCACCTCTATGTCTGCCATTAGAAATCTTACTTGAAAACATTCTACCTCTATGATGCAAAGTTGTGGGAACTTGAAAACTAAGCATGGAAGACAGAATTTTGATTAATATTTACACATATATGCAGTTTATAAATACCATCCACAGAAAAGCTAGGGTATTATATCCTGTGCCAGGATTTAAATTGCTTCCTGGTAACAGTGGCCAGATCTGACACCGTGATGTCCCTCTGCTATCGCTGTCAGATTTCTTGTATGACTGTAACAATTATCAACCTGTATGTTTTTGCAGGGATGTGAGTTAGTGTTGAAATTCTAGCTACTTGTGCTAGTACTGAGTCCTACTTTGGTTATGAGGAAAAATATAAATCCCAAGGCAATGGCCACATCTCAGCTTATGTAATTATGCTGGTTGCCTCTAAATTTTTTTTTACTTAATCCCTCTATTGTACCATCTGAGATATCGCTATTCAGCTCTTCCTACACACAAAATTTCCTTTCCTTGCATGCAAAGACTTCCCACAGGGGCTCCGCATGGGCAAGTTAGCCATAAATCCTAGAACAGAGACCTACACAATGAGTAAGGAAAAATAAAAGGCAGAATCTCTAGATGCAGAGTTTTTTCAAAAATAAAAGAAATTCTTAAAGAATAATATTATATATTTTCATCTATATCATTAAAATTAAAAGTGTTATAGTGCAGAGGGAAACGTTTCACAATGACATTTTCTGAGGCTCACATGTACCAGTGTGTACCAGGTTCTGGAGAAGGATCTGGTTCACAATGTTAAAACTTTTGTTTTAAATTAGTGAATAAAAATTGTGTATATTTTCAATGTACAACATGAAATATGGGAAAAGGTATACATTGTGGGGTGGATGAATTTTTTGCTTTTCAAAGGGATCCTAAGATGGTCTCTGTGATCCTGGTGAGGTCCTGTGATTCTGTTTGTCCTCAGAAATGAAGACAGTGAAAAGTGAAATGTGCCCCAGAAAAAGGATATTTGAATCTGTGGCTGTTGCCGCTCCTGTTAAAACAGTCAAGAATGAATCCAAAATTCTACGGTTTGAGTTTTGACTTTGTTATTTTCAATTATTTCTTAAAAACTTAGAACACAATTCTTAACAAATGTCTCACTAACCCCTTTTTGTCCTGCTAGGGTCTTTGCTAAGACACGAATGAGTACAGATGCGAGGCTCCACTTGAGCTGTATAAGATAGTCTCAGCTGTGACACTGTCATGAAAAATGTGTCATTAGCTGTGAAGCTGAGGGGTAAAAAATATTAAAGTAAATTACTGATTCAAAAAGTGGAAAGGTTAAAAGAACTGGGCCTTGTGGGAGGATCAGAGGAAGAGTCCTATCGCGTGTGTACTCTCCACACCATTAGCAGTTATAAGAGCAATATGTGGAAATCTCATCAGACGACAGGAGAGTGGCAACAAAAAATATAAGAAAATAAAGATACTGGTTGCTGGGTGGAAAGCTAGAATTTGTAATGGGGTTTGCTTTCCATTATGGCATGTAGTAGTAAACATTAGATTTCCATGTTTAACTTTGTTCCAGCTTTTAAGGTCTAAGAACATTTTCTTCAGCTTACCAGTGGATACAGGACAATTTTCTTTGTGCAATTGGCGTTATACGGTGGCACTTCTGTAATGTACAATCTGGGGATATGTGAGACCTAATGAGCGTGTTCTTTTGCAAGCATTTTGTGGGGGCAGCCAGCACTGTTTTCCTCTTCTTGTTTACCTACAAGATGTTGCTATTTGGCAGATATATGTTAAAATGGTTGCTCCAGATTGCAGAGAGTTTGCACACCTGGGTTATTTTCATTCAAAAGGTCCAATTAAATAATATTGCACTGGATTTGCATAAGTATTCAATTTAGCTTTATGGCTGAGCTATCAATCTGAAGTTTTCAATAAAACCTGTGTATGTCAATTATGAATTTAAAATTTTTGGTCAGTTGGTGCCTCTACAGATGATTTGCTAATAGACTGATAGGTAAATACAAAATCATTTAACAGCAGCTTGGATGAAAATGAACATTTAGAAGCTGGTTTTATTTTAATAGCAATTTCTCAACTTTCAGATAACAAATATTGAGAATCACATGAATATGCTATGCTCTTTCCCAATGAAAATGCTTATATAAATACAATTTTGTGGGAAAATTCAGGAGATTCTCTCCAGCCATGGATGCTAAATTAAAACTGTTGAAGGCTGGAGATGTAGCTCAGTAGTTTGATCCCCAGTGCCTCCAAAATAAAACAAAACAAACAAACAAAAAAGAACTTTAGAGGACATTACAGAAATAAGACAAGAAGCTCATGCCTGTTACAATGCCTTATAAACTCTAGACTACATCTATATTTATATACTTATAAGGCGATTACAAAATAAAAGCAACAAAAAGGGTTAATTGATATTACTATCACCAGTATTGTAGTTTGGTTCACTGGAATTTAATTCAGTCTTTTACTATCTCTAGTTATCCGAGTTAATATAAAAGGCCATTATTAAAACTTGCCTTCAATGTAAAACATATTTTGTTCTAATTTAATGTGGCTAGATATTGTTAATTTTGATATTCAGCAGCACCTGTAAAATGAACCCAACCTGAGGAACAAATCTAATAGAGCTAGATGTTAATTAATGTCATCCAAACAACTTATCATTTCAGGCTTGCTTCTATTAGGAAATATAATTTATGGCTCTACCCTAATAGAAAAGTCTATTAGTTGCATGATTCCAATTTTCTTTATCTATATTAGTCACTGAATGGTAGGTTTCCTCTAAGCTTAATATTTTTTCATTGTTTCTCTTTATGTTTAGAGAATTGGTATAAAACCATAAGATGGAGATTCAGTGGGTGGATTTAATATATTTTAATCTGATAAATTCATTTATAATTTTAAACCATAAAAAATTCATTTTTGTTTAAGAAATCAAGTTTAATGTGACCCAGATGTGTAATTCCACATAGCATTAGACGTGGAAGAACGCTTTTTGCATTTTTATGTTTTTGACTCCCGCAATAGTCTTATGATAGATTGCATAGATACCATTATTTATATTTATGCAGAAGTCTCTAACTTGGACACTGCTCACAATATTGGCTACGCAACTCTCTGCTGCTGGCCTCTTGTGCATTGCAGGGTATTTAGCAGCACCCCTTGATCCTACATACTGGGTGCCACTAGGACTTATCTTCAGCTTACAATAAAAAATGGCTCCAGATGCTGCAAATGTCCTCTGGGGGCAGAACTGCCCTCTGTTTGGAACCACTGTTTTAAAGGTAAAGAAACTTCATTGTACAGAATTTAACGTGTTACCTCAAGGTCATGAAGACACTTGGTAGAGCCAGGTTCTAGACTCATGTCTCTGATATATATGTACTTCTTCCCACCCTGCCATGGTCCAAAATGCAATTTAGGAGACACTCCACATTGTGTTGCCTTCTATGAAGGCAAGAAATAATATATGAAAGTACTTATTCTATAGTATTATGAAATCTTCACGTAAGGAAGAAAATACACATGAAATGAGGGACAGAAGGGAGAGAGAGACACAGAGAGATAGACAGATGAGAGAGAGAGACAGAGAGGCAGGTAAGCACTTGGAGGAAATCACAGAAAACATAAAAGAACTGAGAGCAAAGAAAGCTGTAAAATAGAAGGTGGATCTGCCTCTAACTTTAATTCCCCAACAGCAGAACTGATCTTAAACAGTATTTTAAATGCTTAATGCAGTCTGGCTGCTGCTGGCATCTTTCCAAAACACTCTATTAGCTGCTGCAGTGGAATGTTGCCAGAGCCAAATTATCAGTTTTTAGTCTCTAGTGAGTAGTGGGTACAAAAAGGAAGAGTTCATCCTGCCATCTCTTAAAGCAGCAGGGCTGTGCCTAACCAAAGGGGCTGTATCCTCCACATCTATTAAGGAAAACCCTCACATTTGGTAAGGTAAATAGGAAACGATGCACAGTGCATAAGAAATCTATGAGAAGCCCTCTGAGTTCTCATGATTCCATGAGTTTACTCAAAAGCCTGTGTCAAGAGCATAGGAAATCTGTACATTTTTGTCTAACCAGAGGAAATATTTTCCCACTTTGCATGTGTGAAATCCCCATACCCTGACTTAATTCTGTGTTAACATCCTAGAACACGACCAGTTCTCATGGGAGAACACTCATTCACTAGCTCTTGTGTAATTTACTGGGAGTATGCAGAAGAAAATAAAGATGTGGTGGGTGATAGGACTATCTAGCTTCAGAGAAAGTTTTAAGTTTCCAGTCCCTTTGAAAAAAGTGGCTTAGCTGGTGAAAAAGCAAGTGTTTTTTCCTAAGATACTCTCCAGAGCGCCAATTTCCTATTGAATGTAGACATTTCTCTCATTTTTTTTACCCAGGATTCCTTGGTGGTCTCTATCTCTAATAGGATTGTCGACCCTTAAAGGCCTCATATCAACACTTTCCTGAAATGGACTGGGACCTCCCTGGAATTTATCTGTCAATTTAATACTTGTGTCATCTAAAAAAAGTGAGTTTATTCAACCTCCTTCCCATTTCATCAATCAGTGTAAAGGAAGTGAGAGAGAGGACCAAAAATAGGAGGCTTAAAGCTATTAAGAATGCCTTGCTCCAAATAACACAGAAAGCTCACAGAGCTGCCTGAACAGTTTGCTGAGCAAGTCTCCCTTTGTGGAGTAAATGAGTTGGGAGGGTGGCAGTAGAAAACAGGAGCTCAGTCTATTAAAACCAAACAGAGAATTTACTTTGTTGGTGTCTGTATTTATTTAACCTCTGTTTTTAAAGTAAACAAGTTTTCTTCCACTGAAAAATGGAGGAATTTTTACACTGAGCGGTAAACCAAGATTTCTTTTCCCTAGTATTGACTGGCCAGAGGCATTAGGCAGGTTCCTGGGAGAACACTTGGGCCCATGAGCTGTTCTAACTTTCAGACTTGGTGACAGGCAGTAGCCTACTTCTGAGTCCCACCAGCTTCCTTCTCTATTTGGGAACATGCAGAAGACAAACAGCCACATGTAGAGCTGTTCTCTCTTACTTAGTTCCTCTGTCACACAAGAGGCACCTGAAGTGGAGCTAACTGAGCACTCTTCCAGAAAGAAAGTTGCTTTCCTTCCAACATTGAGAGAGCAAAACCATTCTGATCATTATTTAGGACCAAGAGAGCATGGCCCTGTAATCTTAAGTCCATCAAATTCCATGATCAGACAACAGATCTTACATAAATACAAAGCATCCTTTATTTTCTTCCTAGAAAAAAAAAACAAGTTATTCCAGATTTAAAACTTATTCTTTGCAAGCCTTTGAAAGAGTCTTACAAAGTCACAGGTAAGGCACTAGCCTCCTAAATGTTCCCTGGAGCTCCTTTCATTTTGAAATGTTGCAACTTTTCTGGTGAAGTTATAGCAGAGGCAAATAGTCATTTGTGTGGTGACAATGGCTTTCTCCACTCTCCCACGCTAGGACATTGTGAAGGAAGCAGCCATGACTCTCAACACATTTTTACAGCATGAATTAAGCTCATCATCACTCTTTTAAATGCTCCAAGTGTGTTGTGGACAGATAAACAAGCCTGGCTTGTAGGAAGTGCCTGAATTTGAAGCCACAGAGCATATCTTCTCCATTCAGAGCGTGTTGAGTGAAGCAATGCATTGTAATGAAATCCAGTCTGCAGTGCTGTGAATGCGCAGGCACCTTCATATTAATAATAAAAAAAAAAAGCCATTGGAGTCTGCGGCCATGGTAGGCTGGGCATTTAGATGATGTTGTTACCGTAGCTCAATTCTATTCTGCTGAAAAGACACTCACTAGCAATCTCTTTCAAGGAAGAAAACTTCAGATAAGTCTGCTACCCCTTGGAAGGTAAAAACTAAGCTTTTGTGGCAGCAATGACTTTTGATCATTATATGGGCAATAAAACTATTTATATTTAATTCAGGCCACTACTATTGACCTTGATTGCCTCTGTTTCCATAAAACGTGCTGTCATTTAAGAAATCTAAATGGTAATCAGCAGTAATCTTATAAGATGTGGTCAGCAGCAGAATTCGTGGATTTTTTAAGTATAAAGTGAATGGACAATGGCAGACAGGAAGAAAATGTTCTATTCTCCACATGATAATAAAGGGTGTGTAAGTTCCAATCCAGCCATAGGATGCTGCTAACAATAGAAAACATGCCTTAGAAAACTTTTGTGGTAAGGGCAGGCATTCTGGATTAGATTTCCTATTATTTCATTTTTGGAGTATGATTTCTTTATTATTGTTAGTATTAGTATACAGTCTTAGTAAAAATGTATTTTTAGTTCCAACTATTAAAGTAAAAAACCTCAATTTTTGTTATGGGATAAGTATTAATAAATCAAAAAAAATAACAACCATTTCCTTCTAGATCCTCAATCATACTGAAAGATGATCACCCAATTTAAAATTATATATTGCCTACCATGGTGAAGATAGTGGTGGGGAAGAAGGAAAGTTTTCCCCAAAGTGTACAGATTGTAAATAGATCAATATTTAATCTCCATTCCCTCAACCCCCTCAATTCTCATCTCCAGCACAAGGATGAGACAAACTCTGTTAAAGAACTATTGTATGAGTAATTTACTAATAGACTTTATGAGCTGTAAAATGCCTAAAATTTCTATGCTTTTTAAAGTTACATCTCTCATATCAACTCTGCTTGAAGAAATAATGCACAATCATACACCAAATCAAAACATCACTGAAAACCTGAGAACCTCGAAATAGCTATGGTAACTCTTCTGTGTATTCCTATTGCATTCTCCTTTATAGGTAGCAGTTGGTGTGCAAACAAGAAAAAACAATCATCTTTTTAAAAATGTTATGGCTTATATCTAGTTGCCCCCCCCACAGCCACATCACGTGCTCACAGGTGGGGATTCTTGGAGGTGGCTGGATCTAGGGTATTGAATGTGAATTAAGGGTGCAGCAACTGGATTCGTCCACTGACTGATTAGCATTGTTCTGGGTATGGGTAATGGGAAAACCCACCTTGACCATGGGTGGGACCAACCACTGGGCTTGTAGCCTGAATGGAATAAAAGGAAAAGATGGAAGGCAGGCTGCTGCTGCTTGCTCCTTGCTGCTTGCTGCCTGCCCTGCCATGGACTGTTTCTCTGCTGTGATGCCCTTCCGCCATGCTCCCTGCCTTGCAACCAGCCAACTATGGACTGAAATCTTTACAAACTGTAAGCTATAATCCACCTTTCCTTCATGAACTTGTAGGTGTCTGATATTTTGTCCCAGCAACCTAAAAGTAACTAAGGCATAAAAAAAGAATTTCTCCAGTGAATTCATTTTAACCACTAAATCTCCCTCTTTCACAAAGCCCACTCCCTCCCCTCCAAAGGGAAGTAAAGAATTATAACATTCCCTGTTATCTGTGTTCACTCAAAGCTGCAAAGGACACAAAGCCATTTATTTCTTTCTTTTATTCCTAGGGCAAAAATCCTTTGTGATGGTTGGTGCTTCCGTATGACTCCTTCTCAGAGATGATTGATTTTTCTTATGTCTAAAATTTCTTGCAAGCTCAGATGCCTTTTCCTTCCTCTCTGCTCGGTTAATTCCCACTTATCTTACATTATTAGCTCAAATATAATGTCCTCAGTGGTTTCCCTGCTCATATTGTCAGCACTGTCTTGTCACTCTCCTACCACAATATCCATTATGGCAACAAGGCCTTTGCTTCAGATGCTCAGAGTACTCCTCAGTTTGTCACCACAGTTTTATTCAAAGGTTATTTGGTTAATTAAATGAGACTTTCCTCCATCAGACTCACCAGTGTTATTCCTGGCTTTGCTCTGTCTTCTATCCCTGTGTCTCCTATGCTCAGCACATAGTACGTGCTCAATATAAGCAGTTATTGTAACTGAAAGTGTTAATGGAAATTATTCAGCTGGTCAGAATAACCTCTACCAGTGCTCTCTAAGTAATGACTATTCCTTGCCATAACTCTAGTTAATCTAAGAGAGGGAATCTTCCTCTGGTGAAGGCTGAAACTGCCTGCTTCCACATTAATCCACCACTTAATCTGTGACCAGCACAAATGTGGAAGTAAAACAAAAACAAAAATATGCTTGTATCAGGAAAGTGCTGCAAAAATTTGTTGATCTGGAACTGGAGAACTAAATGAAATGATCCCAGATGGAATCGGGGACTGGAAAAAGCAATTCCAGAGCCCATTAAGAAGGCATTAGTGCAATTTGAATATATATTCTCAATTTGCTCTAGATGTACCAAGGATACATTTCCTACTTTTGATAATTGTACTCACAGAGAGAGCCTTTTTTAGGACTGAATCACATAAGGGTAAAGGGAATGTTTGCAGCTTATTCACAAGTTATTCAGGCATGAATACATGCATATATTTATAAACATGTATTTTATGTACCCTTTCTCTTTTGATGCTGATATATCTGTATGTGTGTAAATTATATCCACATATATATACAAATGATCTCCAACTGCCAATGGACTGAATGAATGTTCTTTCAGCATTACAGTTGTGCGAAAGCAATACTCATTCAGTACAAGCTCTCCACAAAATTTTAAATTTTGTTATTTTCTGGAACTAGCAATACATATATCATTCTCCAGCAATATTGGAGTTCAACAATAAGCCACAGTTTCCTGTCAGACACATGACCCTATACAGGGAACTGTGTTGCTAAGCTGCAATGTTCAGTGAGGTACACTTTGAGCTTAAAATGAGGTTATTGTAAGCTGAGGGTCATCTGTTCAGACAGAGAATGAATAATAAAGCATGTGTCCACTGTTGAATGTAAGGCACGAGGGTAACGTACGTACTCTTGTTACAACTTTACTCCAACTTTGAAATTATTTGAAAACTGAAAGTTAAAAATAATCTCAGAAACTGGTAACTTGGGGGTTATCTGTGAAATTTTGTGTACATGTGATGTCAAAGCTCACTGGTGTCCATACCTATCCTCATGCAGGCTTTGTGCTCAGATTTCTTGTATGACATGAGCTGGAGAATCTGTGATTCCAGTAGAGAGTTACTTCTACATCAAAAGAACCATCCACGGTATTTATTAATTGGAATTTTAGGAAAAACAAACAAAAATAACATATTTTTGAAAATCTGAGTGTTGGCATTAGGATCATGTTTTCAAGAGGTGTACAAAGAAAAAATCCAGTTTTATAATATTTTATATAACATCAAAAACTGTCCACCAATTAGGTCAATTTGGAACAAACCAGCAAAAAAGGACACACTTCTCCCTATGTTGGGCTCTAGATAAGGCAGTTTTATAAACTTAATGAGAAAAATGAAAACAAAGCACTTCTCATATTTCTGAACTGCATCTGTCAAGTAAATTGCTCTGCGGGGCCAGGGAGGAAGAAAGGGAGATACCCCAGGTGATTCTTCCTGCATCACTTTCAAATGGGCTTTCTCTCCGGTGGGTAAGATCCCACTAGGCCCTCCACGGTGACAGACTCTCCTGGATGCATGAATTCTGAAACTCTCTCTAATGAAAACAAACCATTGTGAAGAAAGTGGAGGAAAGAGTCCACATGATTGGCAAAGGGTAGGGTGAATGCATTCGTCAAGTTCAATAATCACACATCAGCATTCACACAGTGTCTGACCCAGAGAGAATCACAAGCAATCTGAAAATTGAAACCGCAGTTAAAAAATTCAATAAAGAATTATTTCGCCAATTCGTGTGATAAAGGAAGCTGTGTAATGACATTTGGCAGTGGATGCGACAAACAGCTCAGTAAACAAATGAAGTCATGACACAAGGAAGGTCGTAAAGCACTCCCTGAATGTGGCAAATGAAAAGTGAAATCAGATTTTAATGGCCACAAAGATAAATATTTGTTCTTTAGTAGCACTTCCTGACCTTTTCAAAACATGGGTTATTGGATCAGTAATAATTTAAGTCCATGATCAATTTCTTGTTTCAGTCCTTTGGACTATCCAAGTATTGTCCGACAGGAATATTTTTAGAAATGAGGAGCAATTTATTAAAAATTTACTAAATATAATTGTTAAAAAGCATTTTATATGTGATGATTCAGTTTTAATAATTTGATGAGAAGGTGCCGGTAATTCCTACACTAACAAACACCAAAAGAAGCTATCTCAGAAAGCAAAATGGAAATCAGGAAGTCTTAGCAAGCTCTCTGATCTCCCAAATCTAAGTGTGGGAATCACTACTACTGCTGGTATTTAGACGTGGTTGCTTTTATGTTTAAACAATTCTATTGTTTGAGTGCATGCACTCCAGGCATCACACCTGGACCATTTGTTTAACCAGCCATTTCTAAAAATATGTTCAAGATGGAGATTTTCATTTTTTCTCCAGATTTACTTTTGGAGTAGACTTTTTCTTATTTTCACAAGGGAAAGAGTAAAGGTATGGAAAGCAACATCTGCTGGAAAGATCTCAGAGCTTTGGGGATAGACTACAGTCATACGCTTTGTGTGAAAAGAAAGAACAACCAAACAACCCTGATAAACTAAATGACTGAAGAGACTGAGGTATTCTTTTGGATGAAAAGTAACCAAATGTTTTAATTCATTAAGACAGTATTTGTAGCCACAGTGACAGATGTTCCCTGCATGGCAGAGAGCCTCATTCTGCAGCTGGTTTAATTTTCTGGACATCTTATCAAGGGAAAGAAGGAAGAGGAAGAGAGAAGTTGAGAGGAGTGCAAAGTTTTTAATTACTCATTTGGAACTGCATCCTTTCTTGAATTTATTACATCTAACAAGCAGCTGCACAGATGAAGGGTGGTTAGGTGTGAGGATGCATACAGCACCCAGAGGTTGAGCTGAACAATAATCACATCCCCAAGTGTCTGTGGAAGGCTGCTGCACATCCCATCTGTGTTCTTGGTTTCCAAGCACAGGTTTTAAACTTTCTCATAATGGGTCATTTACAGGATACCTTGTGCCCACTGTTGCTATATGACCACCTGGTATGTATATGGACCATTTGTTAGTTGATGAACAGGACTAACTTCAGGGAACTGGGCTCAGGTATATGGATCATCGTCATTTTCAAATTTTTCCAGCAGTTTCTCTTGCATGGTCTTATAGCATAATTCAACTCTTGGGAAAAGAAAAATCTTCTCTGTCTCTCTGTCCATCTGTCTGTCTCTCTCTGTGACTCTCTCTGTCTCTCTCTTTTCTGACCTGGCAAAGATCCTATACCTAAATATTCACATGATTTCCCTTGTTGGCCTCCTACTTCCGTCTTTTACATTTAAGCAACAGCATATATCTCTTCTTCCCAATTACAAATGTAATACCAACATTTTGGAGTATGAAATACAAAATGAAATTCTCCACTACTGACAGATAATCCTTGTTAAAATGAGTACTGATAATTTAATCCTTATACCTGATTCAGGACTTCAAATCTTGGATTACTAAGAAATGCTCAGTAAACTGTATTTCTTTCCTTATTAGCCTAAATTAAGTGTCATATTTTCAATATTTAGATAATAAATTTCAGGAAGCAGAAAATTGGTGGCATAAATTACTCAGGAGACAAAAAAGGAGAGAAGATGTGAGGACTGTAGATAAAAATTTACAGTTACCTTTGTGTAGTTCGTGTTTCTTATTTGGGGTGAAGACTACAGTATTTGTCCTTCTCCAGACACAGATTGATTATGTTGTCTCAAATACAGGCAAATTCAGCTCTCTGAAATGGCTATATTTTACTATGAGGCTTAACATGAGAAAAAAACCTCTATATTTAATATTTAGACTTATTTTTATAGCATAAATTATCTTTCCACATAGTCCTTAGAAATCTCTGTCATTCTTTAAGCATGTTTGCTTATAAACTGATCTTGCCATTCTATCATGATTTACCTTATAATTATTTTGAAATCACCTATTCTGTTCTGTGCCTTTAATGTATATGTTCTTATAGAGATTAAATATTATTGTAATACCAAGTGAATGCTGTTTAGAATAATAACTTCCTGGGACCACAGTGAAATAAATGGCTTGATTTAATACTTCATAAAAGATTTTAGAGTTAAGCATGCAGTCTTAAGAATCTACTATTAAATCTAAAGTGGCAAAAGAGAGACCATCACGATTCTCTTCCTTTCTGGTTTCTGGATGTTTGTTTATTTTTTACAGGTTGAGTAAAACTTCTAAGAAACAACTGTGAGACTAGAAAACAGTTGCCAAATTTTATTTTGTGAATTAAGAATGCTGTAAGTGGCAAGAAACCACTGCTTTTGGATAAGTACGTTGAACGTAACTATCAAAACCCAGTGGGGGCTGGGGATTTAGCTCAGCGGCAAAAGCGTCTGCCTGGCAAGCGCATGGTAGTGAGTTCGGTTCCCAGTACCGGAGAAAAAGCCAAAAAAAACAAAACAAAATGAACAAAATAACCCAATGGTTATCATGTTAGAATATGGGACCATTCTGTGATTTTAATTTTGTGGAGACCTGCTGTATTGTCCTTATTCTTATCATTTCACCATGGATAGAGGAAAGCTTTGGCACAGCCTGGTACTGTTTTGGATCCAAGCTGGGAAGTAGTATTCTAATCTACACTGTTGTCCTAGCCCTAGGAAAGTACCATTACTGACAGCTACAGCGGATACTAGAACACACACTCATTCAGTCTGTACTACAAGTGACTTACCTCTAGTTCCCACTAATTGTTTCACTAATTGCTTATAATCTCTTAGTTTCCTTTGCGACCTCCAGAATGTAGAGTTGGAGGTTTGACCCCAAAGTGGCCAGTGATATCTTCTCTTGTGTGGCAGTAATGGTCAGTAGAGAAGATAATGACTCTTTTACACATTCTCTGAATTATCTACTAGATCTCATCTCAGTTTAGAACGAAAGCTCTTGGGCATTAAAAAAATCTTGATATACAATATTAGTGAAATGGCATGGATTATGGATTTCAGACACTTGGGATTTAATTACAGTTGAAGCAGACAGTAACTCTGACCATGAACAAATGAATTTGCCTTCATAACTTCAGTTCTATCACCTAAACCAAAATCAATAGAGTAAACTCTAAAATTCTCAACCCTATAACTTTAAAGTTATGAAAATGATGAAATTATAAGAAATAAAACCAAAGTATGCAAGAAAAAGATCTTAGCTTGGTGGAAGTAGGGAAGAAAAATTGTGGGGTTTAATTGTATACTGAATGTCACCAGTGAGACTTTAACTGGGAATTTCACTGAGATAAAATTCTTTCAAATTTCTGAAAGGTTTACATCTAAAGGAAATTTTAAAAAACTAGAGTGAAAGCCCTTTGTGTCTGATCACTGCTCCTTCTTGGGCATTTACATAGTTTCTTTGTATTTTAAAGAATTTAATTTAAATGCCATTAAATGAAGGTAGATTCTCTCTAGTTCCTTAGAGTTAAAGCCGTACAGATTGCGTCAAAGCTGGTCTATTTTATCTATTGCTCTCTGGAGCCTGAGTTTGTCCCCTTGCTTTGTAGGGAAAGCTGGTAGTGACTAAGTGCAAACAACTCAACAGAGCAGCTAAGCGCATGGTAAAAGGCCAAAGTTTTGCAAACATAATGAGAGATAAAGAAGCTTTACTCCATTATTGTCTCTCAGGTCATCAATAGTGCTTACTCTACTCTCATTGGACTCTTGTTTTCTTCACTCTTCTTGATCTCGGATGCTTATTAAAACACTCTCCAATTTAGGAGATTTTAAACACAAGCCCCTGGGTCTCCTGCCCACAAAGCATCTCCACCTAGCTCCATCATTCTTGTTTGCTTATACCCTCTCCATTCAGTTTTTCTCACTTCCTTTGTAGTTCAGAACCTTACAACTCCAGGCAGGAAACCACAGCAGGAGACTTGCTAGGGGAAAGCTCATAATGTTATTACTAAGCATTCTGCCGCCCCCAAGTTAATCTTATGCTCCCACTGGGGTGGGAATTTAGGATCTGGCTACATGGCTTACCCAGTGTCCATATAGGAGTCTTTCATATTTTCTCTCCATAGCTTTCTAATGTCAAAGATGCTAAAGAGACTAAGCATTAATTTGTAAAATAAAATCCTTAAATAACAAGTGCTATTTTCACAGCAACACTAACTATTGCTCTGAACATGTATTTTCCTAGCCTGCTTCTCTCTAATCTGCTGCCAGGTGGTAGAACACATTTTTCACCTCAGGACATAGGATGCTTCTTGCTGCACCACACAGCATAATCCCTCACCTTCAACATTCGGGGGAAGAAGATATAAATAAATGTGTTTGCTCCCAAAGCAGGAAGCGGTCCTGTATACCTTGCCTGTTCAGTTTTGTCTTCCTCATTCATGGCTTTTGCTATGAAGAGTTTTTCTCACTTTCCCTACAAAACTTAAGAAGCTACAAATCAAAGAGTGCAGGGAAAGAAAAGGTTCTCACCAGGTTCTCAGTCACTTGGATAGTTGTCAGTTTGATAACCAGCCGCCAAGGTTTGGGAAAGAATTCCTGGGATGTGGCACATTACGTGGGCTGGAGTGCAAGGAAGCTACTACAGAAGAGGTCTGGTAGCAAGGGTGAATGCTGCCCAGGCCCCAGCAGAGACAGGGGACGCAAAAGATGGATTTGCAAAGAAAAAGGGCAAAACATCAGATTTGCCACAAAATGCAGTGATCATATTTCATGTGTGAGATAAGAGCATAATATAATGGTGGAATATAACCCTAAAGGTGAGTTTTAACATTCTGTTCTATCTGATGTGTTCTCATGTGTTCAGTGAAAAACTCAAGAAATGTTTGTTGGGATTGACTTTAAGATGATCAAGAAAGTCTCATCTATTACAACATTGTTTAAAGACTACAAGCTCCTAAAGCCTTAGGATTGAGATTGAAAAAAACCTATGACTTGCGGGCCAGATCCAACTCAGTGTCTGCTTTCACAAACAAAGTTTGTTGAAACACAGCCACATACATTCATTTATGTATTGTCTATGGCTGTTTTGGTCTTATCACAACAGTAGCATTTCATAGTTATAGCAAAGACTGTGAGACCTTCAAAGTGTGAAATTTTACTCTGTTTCTGCGCAGAAAAAAAAGTTTGCTGTCTTCTGCTCTGAGTGGATCTGACAAATGTGAACAGTTGGCAATACATTACCAATGGTTATATTCTTTTAGTCAAAGGGAGAACTTTGTTTTTCCAAGCTAAAATATGACTATAGCATAGAACAGAGAGTACACAAACATGTTCAACTGTATAAATTTTCCTTTTTAAGATCTGTGTTCAGGTCAAGACTGATATAACTTGTACGAAAGCCCTCAAATGTTTGTGCAGACCATACTTTTCTTGGAAGGAGGATTCTAACAAAAGCAAACAGAGTTTTAAAAAGATGCTTTCTTTTCATGAATTTTAGCCTTTCCTAACTCCTTTTAAGATTTCTTTCCTGGCATACAAAATTCAAAGATCCAGTTTCCAAAAGCCCAGAATATTCTGCCTGCTTTTATTTTATTTTATTAGAGTTGTAGGTATTCAACACAAGGAAATATGAAACCAAGAAAAACAAAATAAATAGATGGGAATGATTTTAAGAGATGTCAACAGCACATAGATATCAGAAAGGAGATTTAAAAAATTATCCTTCTGGCTGTGTTCATGTTTGTTTTGTGTTAGTTGTAACACCTTTTTTTTTTTTAGTTGTAACATCTAACTGTGCACCAACGAACATAATTATTCCTGAAATACAAAAGAATACAGTTTCTTTTTAAATGTCTAAGCGACTCTATTCTTAGAATCCTAACAGCAGTTAGAGCTGGTTGTTATCTGATCACATGTTTTCAACAGAACTGATACAGACGAATGAGCCTTGTACACAGATGATCATGCAGGTGATATCGAGACACATTTCACCTAATTGTTGGTATTTCTCTGGAATATCAGGACCATTGAATTTTTCCAGAAACCATGGTAATCATTTTACCAAAATCTCTTGGATAAATCATAACTGAATGATCTCACAATCCTTATTAAAATAGAAAACACTTCAGACTATACCCAAATATAGTGACTATAGTATGTGCTCAATGAATATGTACTGATTGAAGGAAAAAAGATGTAACAGCTAACAACTTATAGGAGAAAGCCTAAAAATCACTTCAAGGAACTGTATTCAATTATATATGTGCTGTCACAGAATGTTGATTACAGGTGAAATTATATCTCATACTAAAGTAAAGTAAAATATTGCACCATCAGAAATCTGATGAAGGAATATGTATTGCCCAATTAAAAGGGCTGGTAAACCCAAACACTTCCTTTTATAACTCCCAGATTTCTCAAACTTGTTCACAAAACAATGACTAAATATTTAATTCTAAAATGATCTTTTAAAAACTGCAGTCAATTTCTGCAATACAATGATTCTTATGCTATTTTAAATGTTAATATGGTAGTTTACTCTGTGAGGAGATGTGGAAGCAAAGGGCATGAACATATTTCTTTGTGCAGTTAGTTAATTAACATGCATTGAATACAGTAACAAAATAAAATTTATTATATTTTAAAAGTTGCAAATCTATAACAACCAAGTAATGGCCTCATACTTCAGATTGCAATTATGTGCTAAAAAATGCTTCCAAAACTTGGGAAAGGTTATGAAAACCTAAGAAATACCCTGATCACCTTCAGTGTTACAAAAGGAGAATCTGACAACTCATTTTTGAGGACACAAAATTCATCAAAACAGACACCATCAGGGAGGTACAGACGTAACTGTTTTGCTGTTTACCTACAGGAAATGTGGAGTCTTAGCTCTGTTTTACTGTCTTAGTTTTGCCATGTACACAACCATAATACATTTAAACACGTTCTGCACCTCTAATGCAAGGACCTCTTCCAGGCAATAAGGACACGCTCCTTGGTTAAGCTCTGCAAATGATCACATCTGTACAGACTGCAATATAAAGAAAAGGTATCCCTCTTCAAACAGATTTGGTTCTGACTCTTATCTCTGTCACTTATGTGCAAGTATGTGGCTATGGGAAAGCAAATTATTATTTGAACTTTATTTTTCTCAGTTGTGGCCGCAGTAGTTTCTACCTCATAATAAATTAAAATGATATGTAAATAAAATGTCCAGCAGTGCATTCAGACAGTGTGCCAGTGGAGGACTAGAACTAGTTTGTAACAGTTGATTAGTATATTTTTTTTATGAATACTGCCAGGTCATTGTTAAAACATAGCATTTACAAAAAATCAAAACATATGGTGTTAAAACAAAAATAGTAAAAGCTGCTTAAAACAAATGGCTTTCTAATCATTTTACTATGATTATTATTTATCTATATCTTATACTGCTTATAGGGTAAAAACTATATAGTATGATTGAGCATCACTCTCCAGTTCTGAGCTTAGCCTTGCCATTTTTGTTAACATAGAATCGTGCATAGTGGAAATATTACCAAGTAGGGCTCTGTGTGTGTGTGTGTGTGTGTGTGTGTGTGTGTGTGTGTAGTGCACCTGTGCTGGTGGTTTTACAATATTTAAGAGCAAGTTCTTATACCCTGTTCACAGTCAATAGCTCTTCCTTCCTTCTTTCCTTCTTTTCTTCCTTCCTTCCTTCCTTCCTTCCTTCCTTCCTTCCTTCCTTCCTTCCTTCCTTCCTTCCTTCCTTCCTCCTCTCCTTTTCTCTCTCTAGTCTTCTTTCTTTGTGTCTCTTTCTTCTTTATTTATTTATTTATTTTTGGTTTTTTGGTTTTTCTCTGGTACCAGGGATTGAACTCACGACCTTGCGCTTGCCAGACAGGCTCTGTGCCCCTGAGCTAAATCCCCAGCCCCTCTTTCTTCTTTCAGTAGAAAGTTCTTAGCTCACAGAGCCTGTTCAGTTCCCCTTTTCTCTCTTACTGTTAAGGAGAGAGAAAGAAATACCCTGGCACCACCAAACACCATCATCAGAAAGCCATGTGCCTTCTGTGCTATTTCTGAATATTAACAAATGGATTTTCAATCTTAGGACAATCTTTAATCTATTATTTACCACCAATTTTATACCTATTTCATAGTTCATGCTCAATCCTTATGGGAAAGAAGGTGAACTTATTAAGAAGTGTCTTCTTCATATCATTAGTATCAGACCAACTGAATATTTCCAAGTAATGCAACAAGTTGGTTAGATGATCACAGGTATAACTGAACATTTGGACAATGAACTGCATACTTTCTTCTACCTCTCTCTTGAGAAATTCAGATTCTATTCTCAGAACTGAGGTTGCTGGGTATGTCATGTTCTTTGAAATAAGAAAATAAATCATTCAGATCCAAGGCAAAGTGTTGGCTTTCTAATGCATCCATGAATTAAAAAATAGAATAAGAATAAAATATGTATCATTTGAGAAAGATCAAAAGATAGTCTTACCTCAAAATACGCAAGAGGTAGAATCAGTGAGTTTAAAAAAAATTCTATTTTCCCCCTCCTTAGATTCCTTGCTGAAAACCTTTATATTTGATGTTAAAATACATAAACATAAACGAGTTTTGTAATAAAATGCATGCAGATTTCCATAATTTCCGCACCAATTTAGGAACCGTCATTGTTCTCGGCCACAGTAGGATGGTGTCTCTCCCTAGCATTTTCTGAAAACAGGCTTTTGTTGATCTGTTCTTGAACAAAAGATTCTAACTGTAAGGTTGATAACCTATGGAAAATCTCTTTGGAAATTAGCTCTTCGGTAAGTTCTTGTAAAAGTACGCCAACTGAATCATACCAAAGAAATCAACAAGGGTTTCTTATTACTGTTTGAATAGTATTAGTAATGGCTTCCCACTGTAAGTCTTGCTTCCTTAGTCAGGTAAAAGTGCAATTTATGATTCCCATATGCAAATCACAGCTATAAACCATACGATTCAATTGAAAATTTGCTTTGCTTCTTTGTGAAGTTCCCTAAGGGTGAGGTTAAAAGTAGAGACCATAGGGGAGTGAGAAATAAAGGCAGAGGATTTCAAACCACATATTACAAACAGAGAACAGAATCACAGAACATCAGGACAGTGGACTCCAAGACAAGATGGCAAGACAGATGTGCCAGACAAGAGACACAGGCTTGACTACAGTGCCAAGGAAGGAAAACACAGGAACGAAACCATACAGAGGTGCTGCCAAGCAGCTCTTGGGGGCTGCTCTGACCCAATGAAAATAAACAAAAACCCACGAGAACCCATGAAATTACAACTATGAAAGAAAATTATCCCCACAAATTGTACACTGAGCTTGCTGGGTTAGCCTGAATGTGTCACTTGGATGAAACACAGGATGGCGTAACTGTAGCCCATGCACTGGTGATGGCTTCTAAGGTTAGTTTATTAGCTACAAAAGTATCACTGCATGCCACACAATGATCTGGGAGTATCCAGAAAGAAAAGATACAACATAGATTCTGTATCTGCAATAAAATTCTTTTTATGCCATCTGAAATTTGTGGAGAAGGATATATTCCTCTGTTGTTTCTGCATTTTTTCATGCATGCATTTATATATGTATGTATATGTGTATGTATGTATGTATGTATGTCTGCTGTATTTATTATATATTTTCTGGCTCATCTGTACATTTTTTCAAATAATTACATTGTTAAAGAGGGAAGAGTAAGGCAAGTAGCCTGTGCAGATATAGAGGAAAATAAAAGGGAGGAAAGTAAAAGGGAAAAAAATAGGCATAGAAGGAAAAGGGAGAAAACACACTATTTCATTCTTTTGTACACAACTTTCTTGGATTTTGTTGGGATTTGTTTCACTTTGAGATAAAGACTAGAGGGGTATGCTGGAAGGGGAGGAATTCAAGTTAGGATGGCAAGAAAAGATTTTGTTGCCTTGTTTTCTTTGTATATCTATATATCTTTCAATATTTAGAAATAATGATCATAATTACTTAAAGTATAGCAATGAATTAAAAAATAGCCATAATGACCAAAATACCAAATATGAATCAAAACAAAACAAAGAAATTGAACCACCAAAAATTCATGCGGCACAAGATGAGGTGAAACGACAGAAAATGTTATTCAAATACACACCAGATACGTATCTATTTCTATATGCACATGGGAATGTGCATATACGGATAGATACATCTGTATAATTTTTATTTCCACCCTTCCCAAGGGTAACTGAATATGGAATCACCATTATAATTATGACAAAAAAGAAAACAAAACCTAAAGAAAATTCACATGCTTTGTTTGCCGAGTTAAAACAGTATCATGCATGTCTATGTTGGTGGATGCTGGTTAAGAATGATGTGTGAATTTCTGTGTAAACATATGACATGGCAGGGGCTTCTGTTAAACTCTGCTTACAATAGTCTAATATCACTTATACAGAATGACAGGCACTGTATATTTAGTATACACACATATTATATATATATATATACACACAGTACATATACTTGGGGCTTATGAAAAGAAAAAAAACTATAGAACAGAAACAATAAAAGGAAAAATCATAAAAATGTCTTCTTTAAAGCCCAATCTTTCTTTTATGTATTTATTTTGAAGGTACTTGCTTAATGGTTTCATGAGCATCATTTTCTACCTTCTACTTGCACTGACATTTGAAAACAGGAAGTTCTCGTGAGTTTGGTTGAAGTTCTCCCTTTGACATGTGCACCTTTATCTTATTACCTAGTGAAGACCTTGCACGAGATCATGCTGTTCACACCATTAAGTTTATTGTTTAACGGTACTAATTTTTTGATCATAATAAATGAGAAGCTGTATGTCCCTAAATTAAGATACAGAAGAATGCTCTTTGGGTTAATTCAGTCTCTCACTTGTTGAATTTATGATTCTTTTGCTTGCCTAACTTCAAAGAGGGTCTGCAACTCTCTGAGTGAGAGAACTCCTCTTATTGTGTCAATAATATCTGAAGTGTTTCTGTTCACCGTCCACACTGGTTCTTCCTTTCTTTTTCCTTCTTTCATTTCCCTCATTTTTATGTTTGAACTTTCTAACAGATTGTGAGCTCATAGGATAGAATCAAATCTTACTTGTTCTTGTTTTCCCAGCACCCAAACTGGTGCCTCCATATTCTAGTTCCACAAAATTGTTAGGTAAATAATGGATTAAACTTTCAAATAGTAGTGTTTATACTTCTACACTGATATCATGGCTTCTATTTTCCTCCATCGCCAGTGTACCAAAAAATCTTAGGTAATACAGTTGAATAGAATTGTTTTAATTTTTAGAATTTTTAAATTTGTTATTTTTGTTATGAAATTTATAATAACATGAATGTATGGGCTGCATATATTATATACATTATCCCTGAGCTGCTTATTGCCTAAAATGTAATAACCAATTAGTAGATGTTTCCTATACAGTACTTACAATTTTATTTGCAAGTTAACTTTCAAACATTTCAGCTTTTTGGTTTTAAAAGACACATAATCACTATAATGGGTTAAAAATTGACTTGGGGTAGAACTGAATTACAAAAATGGGATATGATTTACTTATTCAGTGGGTTAATGAATGAAAATAGAAATATACCACTAAACTGGGAATACTATGGTCCCGTGATCATACTCTATTTATACATCAGTGAAACAAATTCAAAAATTGATAGGACTTCATAGTCCTAGACCTAAGTATACAGGTAACTACTTATTTTGTGTTCACTGGATACGTATAACTCAAAAGCAAAACTAGCTTGTTTCTTTGTGAACAAAAATGTTTAAATTAAGTAATTTCACATCTACTTATAATCCTGTTTATAAAGCTAAAACATTTGCTTTAGATTGGTTTCATTTTCTCTTTATCAAAAGTCTTTGTAAGTGGACCTGAGGTATTCAATGTGAAATTCTGGACTCTGTGCTACTTAAAACTCCTATGGCATTTCAGCTAAGTATTTATTATTCTATTGGTTATCAAAGAGCCACTTGACAATTGAAATTTAAACATGATTTTATTTACCAGTCATGAGTTTCCTTTTAGAAAAATCTTCTTAAAATTAAATAAGTAAATTTTAAAAATTTACTTCTCTGTAATAAA
Source organism: Chinchilla lanigera (assembly GCF_000276665.1). NCBI lineage: Eukaryota > Metazoa > Chordata > Mammalia > Rodentia > Chinchillidae > Chinchilla > Chinchilla lanigera. The sequence goes on along the minus strand of NW_004955438.1, from coordinate 3,536,566 downwards.
AATATTTAGATGGCTAACTCCTCAAATTTTCAGGAGATACTAATGTGACAAAATGTATTTTCTAAACAAAAAGATTATAACTATACTAAGACCAATGGCCAGTACATTTATGTATTATCATTTATTAGATCAAGTAAATTTTATATCTGCTAAAATGTTTTGCAATTTACACTTGGTAAAAGATTTTTAAGGCTTTTGTCTTTATTCTTTATTAGAAAATTACTATCATTTTATTATCTCAACTGCATATTCTATTATGTTCCAGTGAACAGTTCTAATGATTTTATGAGCACTTAAATGCTCAGCATCAGATTTTTATATTATGAATACCTGTGGAGGCATTTCAAACTGATAAAGATTGAGAGGAATGTTCATTTGAGGAGTAAAAATACATGAGATCTGCTCTGGGAACAGTGATTATTTTGTGATCTCTTATTACTCTCCTTAGTTTAAACATTTACTTTAATTCAACTGCTCTGGAACATGTTCAGTGCAGCCATACGGTTGATGGATGGGTGTGTTTCATCTTAACTTCCTTTTACTGTCTGCCCCCTAGTGGAAGTGCTACCCCTTGAGATTTGATCAAAGGGCATTTAACAAAAGAGAAGGCAAAATGCTAGTTAAGTGATAACTGGAAAACTGTACCAGTGGCTAAGTAATAGGTGAATCAATGTGGGTATGAAACCACACAAAAGACAGAAATATTTGGAATGACAGGGGGCGAGAGAGGGAGAAAATAGGAAAAATGAATTTCATCACTGTCTCTGAATTTCAGAATTGATTTCACATATTAGATCACAAACGTGAACTTAATAAGATCTTAATTGCCTTTTGACTTCCATAATGTCATGATGAGATTTATCTCTTACTGATTATTTGAAGCCTTCACAGTTTATCTGATTTTCTTGTTGGATGCAAACAGAGAATGAAATATGAGTAGACTGTACACCTTAGTATCAATGAAGTTTAGTAGGAAAGGAAAGTGTTCGTGTGCAAAGAAAATATCTGAAATATGTAATAGATACTGAATTTTGTGGGGGACAAAACAAATACTTTCAATTAGGGTTACAATCCTGACCTTTATTTTTAGATATTTAATGTTTATTCAAATGTTATTTTGGATATTTTAATTTGATGCAAATGGTTTTATTATGCTATTACTTTTAAAAGCTCAACTATGGATCTTAAAGCAAATATTCAGGAAACACAAACACACTTATGACTCGAAAGAATTGCCTATAATGCCAAGCCCTCTGTGAGGCTAAGGCAGGAGGATCGTAGGTTCGAGCTTAGCCTTGGCACTTTAGCAAGACCCTGTTTGGAAATAAAAAATAAAAATGGGTGAGGGATGTAGCTTAGCATGAAGCCATGGGTTCAATCCCCAATATCAAACAACAACCACAGAAAACCAGATTTAATTCCCATGAAAATAAGGGACAGGGAAAAGAAGGAAAAACAATTCTTTTTTGTTAAAGAGATGTAGGTTTTCTTTGGGCAATATGTATTTATATGCAATCACAGGTTTTTAAATAATTCAGCAGATTTTGTATTAGCTGAGCAAGCAAAGATGAAGTCAGCAATAGGAAAAGAGTTGTTCCGTTTTAGTTTAAGATTATGAGATATTTGAAAATCAGACTAATCGAGTCCACCAACCTTAGCTGAGCTTTTACTCTGTGTGTATCTTGAAACTACAGTCTAAGAAATTAACCCATTTCCATATTTTCCTGAAAAAATATACATCTATTGGATTTGCAAGGTTTCTAAACTATTAGCAACCAGGCTCCAAGAACATTTGTTGCCCTTAAGTATAATATGACTAAACTGCAGCAAGCCACGGTGATTTCAAGAGCCAAAGTGAGGCTCTCTGTGTGAAAGGCAATTGCTTACATCTGCTTGAAAACCAGAAGCATTAAAATCCATTCTGATTTAAAGAAAATAAATTAGGAAAAAAAACCCATTTCATTTCAAACTTGACGCTCACATAAGATCAAAATGTTTTGAATTATAGCACATATCAAATTGCCAAATTTATGAAATGTAAGAGTTTCAAATGGATCATGAAATAGCATGTAGAGGGAAAGTGCCTCATCAATAAAACAGGTAGAAAAATAATAAACTTGCTTATAAAGTGGGAGAAGACAGGGTAATCGTTCAGAATGGTGGAACAAGGCCCGTGTAATTAGTCAAAGTTAATGTATATCAATCACGCATCAGGCCTGGCACAGAGTAAAGACTAGAAAATGAGGCAATGAACTAGAGTGCTCAAAACCATCATTTTAATCTCTATATTCATGTAGTATTGCAAGATTAATAATGTATGTGAGAGTCATGTAAATGTCACCACTCTCCATCTCACACTGGCACTGGACATGTTCTCTTTAAACAGTGCAAACCTAGCCCTAGAAACTAGTAACGTTTCTGATTGTAGTTCACCCTGCTCTGGGAAATGTGAAGACTGTGGTGATAGCTCCCATGTGATGCAGAAGAGAGCTCCATAGCTCTGAGCAGGTAACGGTATTCAGTGTTAATCTGGTCCCTGGGACAAACTTTTTCTCTGTGTATATCAGTAGGGATATCCATCTCCTTCTTGCATCAAAAATGCCTCTGACATATTTTCCTGTGTATCCCAATTACTCACCAGGAATACATCATGGAGTGAATAAGTTTAGGAAGAATAAATGCTCATTCTTTAAATGTGATGAGTTGAATTATTCCAGGCAGAGGGATTGTTAACGGTTTCTTAGAGGTATATATTAGATCTATCATGGTGGGGATTCTTGTTTCCTCACTTTATTTATCTCCTCCCATGCGCCCTTGTAGAACACAATGGATTGCTTTAAAAATGGTATCACCCTACCTTGCCCAAGTTACACAAGAAATGCTGGCACTGAGTTCTAGTCCTCTGCATTTGAGTCAGCTAAAACAGCTGTGTAGCCTTTAAAAAGTAAACAAACTTGGTTTTGGGCCATTCACGTTTGGGCCAATCCAAGTTCGTTATCGCATGGCAGTGTGTACCCACAGCTTAGGAAGCTATAGAGCTTGTGGACCTGAGATCTAGAAAAGTATCTGCCTTGTTATGGAAGGTGTTGTGGAGATGATTGGGCGGGGGAGAGTGGTTGGGAAAAGATGGTGATATTTCAGAATGGCTAAGCCTCAATTTTTTTATAAAACTTAAAATCTACAGTTTTGATACATGTTGCCACAGATTTTACTGCAAAGAAGAAAACTAGAGCCCTTGCTCTAAACAGTCCTAATTAAAGTCTAGGCATTTTGAAGTATTGATCAGAAAACTAGTTAATTGAACCTATTGTTTGAGGATAATGTCATTCATATCTGAGACTTTAAAATCTAACATGTGTAACATATGTAGTTGGTTCTTGAAAAATATTTGAACAGAATTATGATGCAGAGATAATTTATGTGCCCAATATCTTTATTCTACCTCCCAATAGCTCATTTATGAAAACTGTGAAAAATATGAAGGACTTAAATTTAGGGGTTTATTCCCTCCTGTCAGAATCCTAAGTGTTTGTTGAATGAATGAGTAGATTAATTTTTAATGTAACGTTGGTGCCCATGATTTGGTACAGATTTGGGATATATGTATATTTACAGTGTAAACCTCAGTCAGCACATAAAAATTATTCTTATAACCTGAAAATTTCTAATAAGATGACATCTACCTTCCTTCCACATGGCTAAGGTCCCAAAGGAGAAAATCACACTCCAAGTGTTATGGTTTGTGTCTAGATGTCCCCCCGCAGCCTCATGCAGTTTTAGATGGGTCTTTTTAGAGATGTTCTGAATCTAGAGTGAGTGAGTGATTGGTGGTGCAATGCTGGGTTTAAGGTTGCTGGGATTAAGGGTGAGTGATTGCTGGATCAGGCACTGATTGGATTAGCACCACCCTAATCCTAGCATCCTGGATAGAGTATAAAAGGGACAGAAAGATGTTGTTAAGGTTTGGTTGTGGGTTTTGCTGCCTACTGCTGCCGTGAACTGTTGCCCCTCTGCCATGCGCTACTCTGCCTTGGAGCCGGCCAAGTAGGAACTGAAACCTCTGCAAACTGTGAGCTAAATAAACCTTCCTCCCTTAACTTTGGATGTTGGGGGATTTTGTCTCAGCAATGACAGAAAAATAACTAACACATCAGGATAGTAAGGCCAACATATAGTTGGTGTGTCTCTGTAATGCTAAGGCATGAAACCCACAGAACTTCCTGCATTCAAAGCCACTTGCAAGAAACCAAGCAATCAGTCTTCAATAAAATTTAAAATCTTATAAGTAATTTTTTTTGGCAAAAAAGGGGTAGGTTTTAGTTTTGGATACATTATTTTTCCATGAGGCTTAAATTTCTCTAGAATTAGCAGAAGAAAATGTTCAACGGCATGCTTTTTTTAAAGCAAAGGAAAACAATTAAAGCAACCTAGAGAAAGAAAATTTTACTCATTTCTTTTAACCTTTGCAGGAATAAGATCCTGACCATGCTCAGACTTTTAAGTTTGTTAAACATACACAGAAATTCGATGATATCTGTTCTCTATTATATACATATGAATATTTAACTTTTAGAAAGTCTTGAAATAGATTAGTTGGGAAAGTTGATAGGAAATAATCAGGGACTTGCAGTTTCCTGCTGGACATTATATCATATATATCTCATTATAAAGAAAGACCATAAAACATCAAAATGTATCAGAGTCCAAATGGGAAACACATTGAAGCTTCTAATTGCCAAAGTCTGACCAACTTCAGCATAGTGGATACATTTTGAAGCATCACAGCTATTGACATGGCATGGTTCACTACTAATTTTGCACTTAGTGTATTAAATTGTTGCACAAGTTTTCTAGACATACAATGAACAAAATTAGTATAAACATAATACCATGTTACCTGCTGTTGAAATCCCATGGAAAATTTTATCTGGCTTACTTTTTACTTATTTATTTTTTTGCCACACAAGTTCAGAGAGATTCCTGAGCTTTAAGTGGTATTTGCCAATATTTATGTCTCCACTTTGATTTCATGCTTTTTTTACTCATTCCAATATAGACTTCTTCATGCCGTCACCCCTGCAAATTTCATAGTTTACCTTGGCTGCTACCCTTTGGCTATTTCAGTAATTGATTAATCTGTGCATGTACTTGTCCAAATTTGGGTTGTGTACCATGGATTTTTCTTTGTTATCAATGGACTTTAAGTTTCCCTAGGGTCTACTGCTCCTTCCATGGGATTTGATGCTTTTGTTTATGAATTAATATTTATACATGTATACTCATACATATATAGATATAGGAAGCACACATATTAACACACACTATAATATATAGAAAACACATGTATAACCACATATATGTATGTATTGCTTTTTGCAAATGAAAAAAGAAAGCAAGCAAAACAAGACTGACCTGACCTACCTGGACTTGGCTCGCATTCAACGAAGTCTTCATCATCACTTGAACATTCAGCAGATGAAACAAGGTCATCTGATGTTGGCTGTTCATGGTAAAGGCACAATGATAGGGTAGGATTGGGAGAAGAGAGAGACAAGAGAAGATAATGAAATCAGTGTACAAAGGCATCGGAGATATCACTGTGTCCCACCTCCCATCGTTGTCGCTGTTTCTTTAATTTACAGAGACCCAGGATGTAGGGTGGAGATTTTTCAACTGCTTTGCAACTGAGAATGGTTGCATTTCCAGAAATTTTGTAGGGGTGTGATGCAGAGGGACCGAGAGTGGTTTTAGAAAGCTCAAGTCTTTCTCATTTCTGTAAATCATATTGTGCAGCTGGTCTCTAATTTCAGGGTTGCAAATCAGGAGAATGAAAGGAAGGGTACTGCAAAGGATGGGAAATAAAAGAACTAAGCCAACATGGAAATGCATGGTGGTTTGGGGAGGGTTTGGTGCATATGGCACGTAGTCTCAAGAGCATGATTTGGTGACTGTGAACCTATAGGCTGTATAATTAATGAACACTGTGGAAGCTGCTCAGGATCATCTTAATGGCTTCCCTTACTAGCAGCAATTCCTTCACGTAATTGCTACAATTAGCTGAATTGGTAATGTGGGCCAGCAGCCTGACAGTGCATGACACCCCCTGGACATAGGCTGTTTCTGAAGGGAGGGGGACAAGTTCTGACTGCAATAATAGTAGCTCAGTTTGAGACATGTTTTTTGAGTCCTGTAGAAATCCCCCAATGCCAGGCAGGTTGTAGGAAATACGGGTATTGACAGTAAGAAAACACGAGGTGAGAAGTCTGTTTTCTGCAACTGGTATATGTTGCAGGCACTATAGGTATTATTGAATGAATGATGAGTGGCTTCATGATCTATAAATCTTATGCAAAAATTAATTTGGTGTGCTGTGTGTAGGAGTACTCAAAGTTGTTCAACAAATGCTCATTTCCCTTCTTAATGCTAATAATATCAACTGGCTTGCTTATCTTATTATTCCCAATGCACTAAAGTCTTAATCCATATTCAAAAGGGAAAGATAATAAACTGCTTCAATCTAGCCTAAGATTGAAGCCTACAAGCCAGTGGCTGTACTTGATAAGTACGTACACATTATAGTTTTAGTTACTATTAGTTGATTAGACACAATTCTGAAAAATCTATCCTGTGAGACAGGAATGAAATCAAATGTTGAAAGAGAATGCAAATCAGAGTGATTACCTGAGTGTGGAAGAACACACAGCTAGTAAGAAACGCAGTGGAGATTTGAGAGTTATATTTTAGTTAATGTTATGCTTGCGACGCACAATAGTCCTAATGGTCTTACATTATTATAAGCTGAACTGTGAACCCCATCTCGCAAAATCATTTGTTGAAATCTTAGTGTACTGTACCTCAGAACATGAGATAGGGCCTTAGAGAGATCATTAAGTAAAAGGTTATTAGGATGGGTCTAACAAGAAGAAGTGATTAGATACACATGTGCACAGAGTATAGACGATGTGAAGACACAGAAAAAGATGTCCTTCTGCAAGCATAGGAGAAAGAGGCCTCACCAGAAGCCAGCTCTACTGACACCTTGAATTCAGACTTTCCACCTTCAGAACTGTGAAGAAATAAATTTCTGCTATTTTATTCACCCAGCCTATGGTATGTTGTTATGGTGGGTCAGCAAATGAAAACCTCTGACAACCTACATGCTTAAAAGAACGCACTCTTAACAAGACATGGTTCACTGCAGGATCACTGGAGCAGGGAAGAGCACCGTGACTTCACTGACTCTGGTGAAGAAGTTCTTACAGGGCATTATTGACCTTCATTCTGCATCTGACAGGGAGTTACTTCACACCTTGCTCTTCCTCAAGGTTGGTAGAAAAAGCAATTTCAAACTCGTTATTTTTTAAATTAGATACTACTAAACTGCATGTTTCATTTCCAGCAGCTGAAACTGGCAGTTGTATTCTGGGCACCATGTCTGTGTTACAGAAATGTCAGGAAACATCTCATGGGGTTTCTTATTGTAAAGGGACCCTGAGCAGATCCATGTTGAGCTACTTAAGGAGAAGGGTAATAGGAAATAAATGTAAATTGTACAATGCAGAAGGCAATTACAAGAGGTAAACACCATTTTGGAAGGGCCATAAGCACTGACATTATAAATCACATGCTATATCCATGGGGGCGAGAGCTTCCTCAAGGCAACTAAAATTGGTTTGAGACAACTGTGACAACTGTGGGACATCTTGTATATTACGGTGTTTTCTGACCATTCTAAGACCACCACTGTATGAAAGAGTACACAGTGCATCACTGGTATTAAAATTTCATGGTGGAAAGACAATTAGAAAAAATATATATTTTCTATGAGATAGAATCTTGCTATGTAGTTTAGGCTGGGCTTGAACTCACTAAGTAGACCAGTCCCGTCTTGAACTCATGGCACCCCTCCTGCCTCTGCCTCCACAGTGCTAGGATTATAAATGTGTGAAATCATGCCTGGATCTAGGAAAACAAATTCTGAAAAAAATCTTCATAGGGTATGACAAGCAAAAGAAGTCAAGAATACACCTGTTAAGTATATTGAGTTGGGAAGTAATTGCTAATGACTTGACTACGGAGCCCATACAATGGTCTCAGTAGGGTTTTGGTTCCTAGAATTAAGTGGATATTGTAGGGTTGATGGAAATTAAAGAAATCCTCTCAAGAGCTAAAGGTCAGATGATGACATTTAAGTAGTCCACTGAGAGAATGAGTAAAAAATACATTAACGTGATGTTGGCGGAGATTTAACCCAAGTCTAAGAGTAACATTTTCATTTTTAAGAGTTAAAAGAAATGATGTAAGTTTTTTTCAGGAAAAGCATTAGATTCCAGGGGTGGAAGGATACTATTTTCCTCCAGCATCTTCCAGTCTCATCTGTGTCACACACATTTCCTTCCCTTGTGGTTTGGGTGACACTGTCGTAAACTGCACCATCCCACCCCATTTCTACTTCCAGTTCTGCTCCAAGAATGGGCTTTTCACCCCCTTACAGGCCCCACACAAATCTTCTTCCAAGTTTGATCCCTGTTCTCCTGTGCCCACTTCTGAGAGAACTGTTTTCTGTGGTCCTCTCTGTGGATATGCAGATACGATGTTCTCCCCATTGATCAGCACAGCTCAGTTGTACCAGTAGCTCCTAACAATGGTTCCTAGATGCAAAGAACATTAATAGGTAGCAGTCCAGCTGCAAGCATGGGGCAGGCCTGACTCTAGACCAAGCACACCTGCAGTTCCCGGTCCTCCACCTATAGCCAGAAAGTGGCAGGGCTGGAAGTGGTTTGCTTAACTAAGTATCTAAATTAATCCATCACCCTATCAATCAGTCAATCAATCAATCACAGATCTTCTAAGCCTGGTAGCCATGCCTGAGTTATTAAATTTAGTATTTTACCTATGTTCCCCATCTTTTAGGATCCATCCCCTATTAGAACAGCTCAGAGCTGCTAATTCATTACCTACATGTCATGGTGCTACACTATTTCTGGCTGCACCCTCCACCAAGAGGGATAAAGAAAAACAAACTCACAAATAGCTTAAAAAGACATCAGAGAATGATCTGTTACCAATGGCATTGGATCCAGACAATCTGTCATAGATGATTTAGCCCCCATTTTCCCCCCAGCCTCATCATAATCATTTAGAGGTACTGCCAATTGAAGTTCCCAAAGCAATTACAAACATCATAACCCCTCACTGCCTAACATAGCAAGCAAGGGTTTCCTGTAGAACCTGGCACTCAATACTGGCCCTGCTGCATAGGTCCAGAAGAACTTGCTCTGTCAAGGGAATCAGGGTTCCATTTGCAAAAGGACCCTGAACTCAGTATTTTAAAAACTACACATAGTTTTTTAAAAAAAAAAAAAAAAAAACTACTTCTATTTCTGGGATCTAATAAAAAACAAAATTACAAACCATGCCTTTAGCATGAGATGAAGAATTTAGGATAATATACTAAAATAGTGACAATTTACTCCAAAGTAACTCCTAGAAAAAGCTGGGCTTTATTCTAGCAGAATTTTTTTCTCTGCCTGTGTCTTTCCTCAGATATAAACCAATGCAAGATGTGATGCTCAACCTTGAAAGAGTAAAAAACACACTTCTCTGATGATTAGTACCCATAGCTGTTGGGGCAGCTTCACCAATGTACACAGAGAGAGATGGAGAATAGAAGTGCTATGAGTAAGCCGGGCGTGGTGGTGCATGCCTGTGGTCCTAGTATTCTAGAGGGCTGAGGGAGGACGACTGATGCAGTTCAAGGCCAGCCTGGACTACACAGCAAATTCAGAGCCAGCCTAGACAACATAGCAACCCGTCTCAAACCAAGCCAAACCACACACCATACCACACCACACCAAACCACAGAATTGTTATGAGTAAAATAGAACAATGGACTTTTGTCCTTAAATAAAATGCAGGGGCCTCAGACTATGAGCGTGTGTGTGTGTGTGTGTGTGTGTGTGTGTGTGTGTATGCGTGTATGTGCATGCAAATTCACATATGTATGGTGTGCCTTTTCCCACAATCATAATCATGTTCCACAATTACTTTTAATTCCTTAAAAGAGCAGTTAGTTCCATGTGAAGAAACAGATATCTGAGACATCAATCATCATGACTTTTAATAGCCCTTACCATTTGCCATAATAAGGCTTTGTGTTAAGCAATGGGGATGTGTTCATTCTTTTAATACCACCATTACTGACATTTGTCATGATTTCTGCTGTTTTAACCACTCATTATCCATGTTCCTTCTGGAAAAATATTGCTTGAGGGAACTCTTCTGTTCACAGGGCTGTCAGAAATTTCCATCATGGTGCCTTCCATGTCATCTTCTCTGCATGTTTTCCTCACAAAGACCATCTTAAGCTCTCAGAATTTCCAGTGGCTAAGCTTAAAGTATTGAGAAGTTAAGGTCTCCATATGTTAAATACTAATACTACTTAGAACTCATTTAAGGAAAATGAATGACCTGTGACCACTCAGAAACCAAACAGTTTTGATAGTGATTGGGCTAGTGAGTCCAGCATTCATGGTGCTTGACTATGTCATCAAGATGCTTTATGCATCCATGTGTTCATTCATTACTTCAATAGTTATTTTTGAGCACCTATATGTCAGTCTCTGCAGCAGTTAGGAGGGATAAAGTGGTGGGTAAGACAGTTCCTCTGGTCTGCGGGTTCAGCCTTTGACGAGACAGCCAAGTAAACAGGCAACTCTGACACAGTAAACTGGATGCAATCCAAGAGTAAACATGAAGTGCCAAGGGAGCAGGTAGCTGGCAGGTAGAGGTACCTCCCAAGCAGACAGGATGTGGGAAATGAGCCTGCAGAGACAGGTGGGGACAAAGCAGCAACAGCCAAGGCTGTGAGCTGGAAGAGGAGAAGGGCATTGCAGTTGAAATCAACACTGTTGGCAAAGGGTCAGAAATGTGAAGCAGCTCAGGTTATTTGTATACCTACAAGAAGTATAAGGTGACGGGAGTGAGGAGATGTACTGGGGTGACAGCATGACAGCTATTTGAATTATCTGCTTGTTCTGCAAAACTTAGCGAACAAGCATGAATTTAATATCCTGCCCGATCAGTCCTCTCTCCTCCTCCCCCTCCCCAAGTCTCATTGGTGTCATCTGTCACATTCTCAGATCATTTGGGATCTGACACACAGGGTTTCGGGATGTATTCCACATGCACAGTGGCAACAGCTCCCACTGATCAGATTAAGCACCTTGCCTTGCTTTCTCAGGAGGAGGGAAATATTCTTCTGCCCATATACTTTAGCCAAGCCCTATATTAAAAATAATAATTCATGCTACTCTATTTTAAAATATGTATTTCATATTTTTAATCCACATGTTGAAATTACTTCGTTCTGTATTGGGTGTCATAAAACTAAAGATAGGTATTATAATAACTTTCAATAAAATATCTCTCTGGAAGGAGCTCTCTTTATTCCTTTCCTCTAAGCCTTTTTATTGCAGTTAGATTCTTTACTTTTTCTTCCAATGCTTATTGAAATTACCTTAGAATGAAGCTGGAAGTGAAGAAAGCTCGAAACTCTGTCCACCCGAGAAAATTTATGGGTATATTTACCTTCCAGTTCCTTCAGATTTACAAAGCTGACTTCTCATTTTCCTCCAGTGAGTTATTGTTTCTACATTCAGCTGATTCTAATTATTTATTCTGAAGGGTTCTACCCCATCCCAGCTCAAGGACGTTCAACACTGTTCCCGAAAGTATCTATTATTTGATGTTGAGAGAAACATCAACTGCTATGAGCAGAGCTGTTCCAGCCAGTTTTGCCATATCCCTTCCTGTATTGCATGTTGTGACTTCCAATTCTAACCTTTAGTCTTCTATGTCGGGCCGCACTGGGCTAATCATCTGGGTGGAGGGCTAAAAATCATTTTTCTCCACCCAGCTCCTTGAAAGCACTTATTTGACCGAGATTAAGTATGAGATAAAATAAGTCCTGCCACTGAACAGCTTTATGAAATTATAAATAACACACTCAGGAATGATGATTTCTTTTCTTCCAGTGAAAAAGGAAAGGAGAACAGACTATAAATATTCTGAAGTCCTACAGAAAACAGCCATACATCTCTGTAACTGCTTTATGTTAAAAATAATTAAACTACCAATGTTTAAATCTTTCCCCTATGTACTTCCATTTTGAGATGGGGATAACACTTTACGTTTCTCAAAGAAAGTAGAGTATCCTCCAGATTGTTTATGAACTTTTATTCTCTACTTAAACAAAGGACACTGGAGATGTGTTTAGGTTATCTAGAGTCGAGTAACTCTAGGTAAAACTATAAATAAGGTGTAAAAATTTTGACTCTTACATTTTAAATTTATCCAATAAGCTTTTCTTTACCACTCAATTGTTCTGGTCACATTGTTCCATCTTTTATCAATGCTAATGCACGCAGAAAACACACATGCACACATATACACACACATGAAAAAATTTTATATTAAGTCAGAGATAAAATATTATGGAGCTTGGGTGAGCTCATTACAAACCTTTATCTCTTTCCTCTTGTCTACTCTCATAATTTCACCCAACTCAAGCTCAGTACAGAAACAACCTTAGAACACAGTCAGATTGTATGACTGTATGAATGTGATATCTGCATTCTCATTATATTCTGATTAAACATGCTGTATATAGTCATCTTCAGTAGGAGCAACTGACATTATTATGACAAAATGAGATGTAAATGATTTCAGCTTGTCATACTCAAATGTGCAAGATCAGGGCAAAGCACAGGCCGATCCTGAAGACTGCAGCTGAAGAGAAAAATCCCTAGTCTGGCTGAGACGCCATCTTAGGTGACTGTCGCATCCATCTCTCTGTGCCTAAGTGTAGTAATTGGAACTGTATCCTGTGAGTTTTAAAACTCCCTCCAAGTGTTCACGGCATGGGGGTTCTCGAGGCTTTCCTTCCATTCTTCTTTTTACCCATTCCTAGAGATGTTCTCATGGCTCGTTATTTACATGGAACGAGGAGACTCTAAGGAGGATTGCCTTGGGCTAATACCTTCAGCCTGACCAAAATTAGTTAATTGGCACAGAACCTGCCTAAAAAGTATGAATTAAAAAACAAAAACATTGTTCTGGATATATGCTTTTCTATGTGCTTGTATTTCCTCTATATATGTTTGTTAATCACTGAGGATGTGCCAGTTACTATGCTGCGTACCAGAGGGATCCAGTACTTACCTTTCTAGAGTTCATAAATTACTAAAAATTTTTTTAAAACACTGATTAGATTTTTAGCCATTAGCTGTTGGCACACTTTAAAATTAATGGGGTGCCGTTGTAATAAAAATTGATTATTTATCCACTGTTACTCTCAGTAGATATTCTAGGAATCCAATAAATAGTACCTGTCATGTCCCTACAAAGTCTGCCTGTCTTCAGTAGCCTGTATATTTTCGGTTTCTTTCCCACAATGTATATGGTGAAGCAGCATAAGGAATGGCATGATTTATAATAACTTTTGTTAATGAATTATCCTTTAAGGAAATCCCTGTGCAGACTCAAGATTTAATTAACAGAACAACTAAGTTAAGTTGAGCCATATTTTATGCTAAGGATTGCAGTCTTTTATTTCTATCCTTGAGGTTTTCGGGGGTGATATAAATAAGAGTGTTGCAGCATTTCTTTCTTATTCTTTCCACTTTTAAGGCTTTTTTCCATGTGCTCAAAAAGGGAAGGGTGGATCAAGAGAGAGGGGAGGGAGGAAGAAGAAGAGAGTGGGTGGAAAGGGGATTAATCTATTTGTTGTTCAAGGCAGCCTGACAGAGGGAAGAGGAGTATTGAACCACAGAAGATTAACCAAACTTCAATGTACCTTCCCAAAAGCAGGAGGAATGTAATGCTACGTGGTGTTCCACTGATAAGCAAATCCCTCTAAATCCTTTCAATTTATTTCTTGGCCTGGAGAAATTACATATTATTTAGGGAACAGAAAAAAATAAAAATAAATAAAACCACCCACCAAGCCCATGCCATCTCTAGGAATCTAGATCCGCAGCCTATTGATTATATACATATAAAGCTCTGTATTTGATGGCTGTATTTCTTATTGGCTCAGCCCTCTCTAGGACTACTCATCAAAAGCTTTGGCTATCTTTTCACAGTAAACTTTTTCAGTTGTTGTGTCATGCTTAGAAAATAAGAACTTAAGGATGTGAGGTCCAAAATATGTCACATGAACCCAAGAAGGAAATGCATACTAGTGCACCCCAGATGTGTTGATGTCTTGATGCCCTAAATAGTAAAGGGTGTGTTGAAACTCTAAGAACTGAGTACTTTTCTTTTCTTCCTTCTTTCTTTTTCATTCTTTCTTTATTCCAATATTATTACAAAATCAAGCTTCTGTTTTGAGGGACAATGACTAACGTCAAATGTTAATGTGACTCACAAATAGTGATATAGGTACCAATAAACAGATATCAGAAAACCCTGAACAAGTTCCCATCATGTAGAACACCAAAGTGTTTTCGAGCCAAGGAAGTTGATACCATGAATTACTTTATGCTGTTTGTTACTTTGCATTTTAGGGAAGAAGAATGGTATTTTCAAATAAATAAGGAAATTAGCATTATATTTCCTTGTAGGAAAGTCTTTCTCCTGGAATTCTGTCTTGATATCTTAACCTCAGAGTCCTAGGAGAAGCAGTCATTGCTTGTAGGTTGGAGACACAGTTTAGAGGAGCTGATAATACAAACATCAGAGTAAAGTCAGTCCTGGAGAGAAAAGGAGTGTGGATATCGGTCAGCATCCCTGAAAAACAATATAAAGTAGCTGTGTAGTCCACAGCATGTAGTAGAGCATGTGTTTTTCAAACTTTGATCTCATGATGAACTGAAGACTGTGAGATGAACCACAGAGGTGGGAAAAGAGGAAAATTATTGGGAATTTAACAAGCTAAAATACTTACTTTATCTATGAGAGGCCTATATAATTCATATGGACATCTGACAGAGTTTAGAACAGATAAACTGTATAATTCATATGGACATCTGACAGAGTTTAGAACAGCTGCTTAGAAAACTGGACATGGCTTAGATTCATGCCTAGAAAATAAGAACTTAAGGATGTGAGCTCCAAAATATGTCACATGAACCTAAGAAGGAAATGCATACTAGTGCACCCCAGAACTTAGTATATAGCACAGAAATTTATCCAGAACAAGCAAATGCAATGAAATGAATATGAAATATCATGAATAAAATGCAACATTATCTTTTTCTTAACATACTGAAAAGAATATCTCTCACTTTGACTTGTAATGTAATGTGAAGAAAGCCAGCTGTAGGTGTTAGAATAATACCACCAGTAAAAGCAAGGTTTATACATCTGAAACTGGACTTAACAATTTTTGAAAAGTCACAGGTAATCTGAAGCCAGGAAATTTGAGTAAGGACTATCCAGGAAAGATAAGTGTCAGGTGGAAAATCTGATATGAAACCTCCAAAAAAGAAAAAGTACAAAGAAGTCCAGCTTTGGAGTGAGACTTATTCTTATGTCTAGAAGATAATATCAACCACCTAGTGAAAGATTGATGAATGGAGTTAAGTGCATCTATTAGATTTATATAATAAATTTGAAGTTAAAGATACCTCCATTTATTGTTGAGTGAGGAATTCTGGAATCCAAATTGGCCCATTTGGCTCTTAGAAGCCACCTCCTCACCCCAAGGTGGCAAACTAGTATGAAATAGATAACCTCATCTGAGATCTTTATTCAAAGCTATTTACAAAAGTGAACAGCAGAGACTGTTATCTGGGAGGGGCCAGGCCCACTCAATGTCTCATTTCTGCAGGACAGCACAGCTCACAATTTCTCCCTGCTGCAGTTCATATGCAACAACGCTCATGCTCTAAGAGGCAGTGAAAACATAGTAGGTGCAATTGCAGACATGAGGTTCAAGCAGTCACACAAGGCTTTGTGCCCACAATGACCTCATACTGGGATTAATGCTCTGCTCCTACTGTCTTGGAAGTCTTAACCATTTTATCTCTGAGCTGATGTTCTGAAAGTGGGGCTCAATGGGAAAATGGAGCATGTGTGCAAGCAAAAGTGATACGTAGAATGTGTTTCTTGACACCCCATTTTGATAAGGTGTTCTGTATGATTTGTGAACACAGGATTCTTTTGACTCACCATGTATGGGATCATATGAATGAAGCACCTTTATTTGGATTCTGTCATCCTATACTTCTCTTTGGGAGGTTGGTATTGTCTTCTAGATAAGTACGACTGGGGAGAAATCTCCATCCAGTCTGACCTCCAATACATTTTCCTCCCTTATGGCTCCCCATAATGCCCTCTGCGTAACAGAAAAGCATGCTACATCTGCAGAGGGGGCACTAATAACCTCAATATGCTGTGCTTCCTCTTTGGATGGGAAGTTTCTTAGACAGCAGAGGGAAGCCAGGTTATGCTGAGAAACATGAGCTAAGAAGGAAACCCATGACTTCTTTACTGCCATCTCTATACTAACCAAGCACCTGAACTAAAAATAATGACAAGAGACAGAGAAATCCAAAGCAACTCAGAGACTTTGCCCTTTCTGTTCTATCTATTAAACAGCACAGTGCTCTGAAGTTAAAAGGTTGCTGGAGTATGGGAAGCTCAAACAACAAAACAACAGCCAGGAAGTTAGTTTGGAAGCAGCATTTCTACTCTTCCACTAAGAACAAACTGCCTAAGCACATATGAGTTATGAGATCAGAGCTGTGTTATTTTGGTGATTCTGCATTTAAGCTGAATGATTTTAAATTTACATTGAAGATGAGCACTGCAAAATATAGCAATAAATAGTAATTTTCATGCTAATAATTAAAAATTTAATTCTTCTTTCCTTAGCATGGTTTTAAACAGTAAATAAAATCACCATGACAAGTTGAGAAAGAGAATGTGGAAGGAAGAAAAACCAGCTTTATATTTTAGTGCTTTTAACCAAACTTTTACTGTTCTTTAAACAAGAGGAACCTTAGTTTTCTTCTACGGTTGTTTCCACAAATTATGTAGCCACCCCCGAGAACAATTCTACCAAAGGAGTGTGATATGGTTTTTAGAAACTCAAATTATGACAAATAATTCATGTTTCCAAATCTGGAAGAGATTCGTGTGCTTCACTCCCAGCCTTAGGACTCTGAGCCTTAACTAGGTTTATTCTCACTTAGTTACTTTGGAAGCAACAGCTCCACCATCCTTGGCTCTATGTGTTTCTAATACCCAGACACCCACACCTACTCCCTCATTATCTGCCCAGATCACTGTTGAATAACATTCCTGAGACTATTCTATAAAAAGGTCATAGAGCCTGTGTACTTCTGGCCCCTTGCAGTTCTAAGAATTCAGAATTTCAGGGCAACCCCTTTAAAATCAAATCCTAGTGGGAAGGAGGATATCATCAACGTATGGTTATATGCATGTAAGAAAATGCCACAGAGGAATCCAAAAATATTTTCCCAACAAATCAAACGCTAATCACATATTTCTCTGAAAAAAAGTGCAATATCCTTATACACAGAAGTAGTTTGGTGGATGGCAAGACCACAACTGAGAACTAATCTAAATCAGAACCTTTGTTAGCATTAGCTTTAAGGCAAACTTCCCTCTGAGAACTTTCAGAGCTAGTTGAGCTTGGGGAAAGGGAACTGCCTTTCCACCCTGTCCCATCAGGAACTGAAAGTCAATGACCATCAACTCTGAAAAGTCATTTTCAAAAAGTGTATCAGAAGAATATTTTTAATTTGAAAGAAATCAATACATCATTTGCCAGGACTTTTTAATCTGAGTATTTTTACTTAGTTTTTCTGTACTTTCTCTCCTACCTAGTCTTTAAGACAGCAAAGAAGAAAGTGTTTTGCTTTTATGTGTATTGATTCAGACACTTTGAGCAAAAAATAAACAACTAAATACAGCAGAGTAGCTTTAATGACAGTCTTTTAGGGATCAAGATCTCTGAGCAACACAGTCTCTTATTCTAGGTGACTGGAAATAAACAGAAATCAATAAAACAAGATTACTAAGCAATAAACAAGAGAAGCCACATTCATAATTTAAGAAGCTTCTTTTCATGCATTCATTACTAAACAATGCGCCAGGGTTCTGTTCTATATTTATAGAAGAATGGACTTCCTCCTGGCATGTACACTTTTCCTTTTCTTTCTTTTTTCTTTTTAGGGCAGTACTGAAAAACAGAGCTCTCTAACATATATCAAAGACATCTGCAACTTAAAGCTACTTAGAAGAAGCAAAAGACAAATGAAGGATTCTAAATAGAATTCTAGATAATGAATGAATTCTCAAGCCCTTCCCATCCTAGGTCTTGATACATCCATCAAAGTGCAAGGTGAGAAGGGCACGCCATATGTAGGGACACGCATGGTCCCTGCCTTCAGAGCGTTTATGGTGTAGCAAGGAAGGCAAGCATTACAAATACTGTCAGTATTGATATCCCGCTTCCCCCTTCCTAGAGTGGCAATATGGCCCGCCCAACCAAGCTTCTTTTGCAAGTAGAAGTGACCAGATGGCATAGATTTGGACACAGAGATGAACAAGGAAGTCGGCTAGAGACTTGAAATGCTTGTTCTAGTTCTGACAGAAGAAGCCTCAGTTGGTCCAATTGCTTTTCTTTTTTCCTCGGATTTGGATGAATACTTGGAGCTACAGCGGGTGTGATGACCACAAGGTGTCCAATATGAGGGCAAAGCCAAGGAAAAATCCAAGAGGCTCACTCCGGTAATATCAAATACAATACAACATGAGTCTAATCAGTTTAGACTCCAAAACTTTTGTCAAATAGGAAAATGCATCCCTTCTTCAGTCACTAAAGGTCAAGCTTTCTATTATTAGAAGTTGAAGTCAAGCATAAGAGAGAGAGAGAGAGAGAGAGAGAGAGAGAGAGAGAGAGAGAGAGAGAGAGCAGAGGACGCAGAGAAGCTACAAGACCCCAGGAGCAGGATAAGCAGTCTCTGCCTTTGGTGTTCATCAGTAGCCTGGTGATTTTTTAATAATACTCAGGAGTGGGACTTGGACCTCAGCCCGATGAGAAGAGCTCCACAGTGATTCCAGTGCTCATCAATACACCAGTTCTGTGGCCAAAAGAAGTTTGGATACAAAGGATCATTTTGGAACTGAGTAAGCAGGGACTAACATATTTTAGATTAAACATCTGTAATCAGCATATCTCAGACTAGATGGATCATCTCCTACTGCTGCCTTCCCTGGCTCAGTCTATGGTATCATTAGTCTCCAGGACAAGCCCAAACCCTCAGGATCATCTTTAAACCTCCTTGTTCCCCATCATACTTCTGGCCACCAAGTTTTGCAAATCCCATCTCTCAAAGGAAGCTCTCCTCTATTTGTGCTGCTGTGGCTGCTTCCCTGTATGGATTTTCTGATTCCCTAACTAGACTCTCTGTGTATGCTTACCTCTGTCTCATCACTGAATTCTAGAAAGTATTGCCAGGATAAAAACATTGCTTTTATATGCCACTCCCCTCATTCAAATTGATCCCACTGCTTATCAAACAAAACCCACACTTAAAAAAAAAACCCAGTTTCATAAAAAAGTTTAAGTACATTCCCCTCTGGGCTCCAGTGTAACTTGTAGCATTATCTTCCACTACCACTTGCCCTTGTAAATACTCCACATTTAGACTATTAAATAAAAGCTTGCATTTTCTGAACAAGTACATTAAGTTCTCGACTTCATGCTTTGGCTTATACTGCTCCTTGCCCAGCTCTATTTGAATTCTATTCCATTTATATCTTCAAAAACTCTATACATCCTTTTTAGGGTCCAACACAAATACTTTCTGTGTAAACTTTTCCTGATCCCAAGGCTAAAAAATACAATACTTCCTTTAGCATGGTAACTCAATATTTTCTTGGAATCTCAGTCAAAACACTTATATTCTAACTTATAACAATTTCCTTCTACTTGATTGCTACTTGAGGGGCACAAGGGACCATGACTTGAGGAAACTATTATTATCAAGAAAAATATGGTGTGGAGTCAGAAAACATGAGCTCTGCCATTTATTTATGTTAGAAGCTCAGACCCAGAGGAAGCACTTTGCACCCTAATTTTTGTCTCTATAAAATTGAGATAATAATACCTACTTGATGCTATTGTTAAGTGCACTGGAAGAGATATCAGTGGGAGTCGTTACTGTTCTATGATATTTTGTAAAAGTTACATTGTTATTTATTGCTGGCTTGAAATCACCCACAGAATTGCTACAGTGCCTGAGGAGAGCCTAGATGCACAGAAAAAAAAAATTAAATAGGTAGTAAGTGCTCAGGGGATGAAGTCATGTTTAAAGTTTGGAAATTGTAGAGATGGAAGAGGGAAAGTATTTCCTGTACTTGTTGAATTACTGTTAATTTTGACCTTCAGAGATGTCAAGAGCAGAAATATCTTCGTAAACTGGTTGTCAAGAGTGGGGGTTTCCCACTCACAGTGAATGGATTTAAACAGTGCATGATACATACACAATGGGGAATTATTGAAATTTAAAGAAACAGGAACTTTTGTCCTTTGAGACAACATAAACAGACTTAGAAAACATTATGCTAAGTGAAATAAGCTAGGCACAGAAAGACAAATACTGGGCCAGGGATGGAGTTCAGTGGCATAAGCACCTGCCTGGACAGTGCAAGATCCTGAGTTTGATTCCTGGTACCAAAATATAGAAAGAAAGAAAGACACTGCATGAGCTCACTTATATGTAGAATCTAAGAAGTCAAAGACATAGAAGTAGATACCCGAAACTTAGTAAAGGGGATTGGTAAAAGGTGAGATTTGGTCTAAGAGTAAAATAATTTGGTCCTAGTGATCTATAGTGTAGCATGGCAACTATATTTAATGATAATGCATTTTCTATTCAAAAATAGCTAAAGGAATAGATTTTGCCTACTGTTATCACCAAGAAATACTACATGTTTGAGGGGATGATTATATTAACTAGCCTAATTGATCATTTCACAGTTTACATGTGTCAAAACATTGCATTATACCCAATAAACATACAATTATTATTTGTCAAGTAAAAAATAACTTAGAAAAATGAATAGGGGTTTCTTTGCTTTCAATATGGAAAATGTCTCATTAGTTAAGAAAAGCTGATAAGCAACTCATACTTAACTCTACAACAACACACTCGAAAGTCAAATCTATATTTGCAGGACTATAAGTTTAAAGTAAGTAAGGTATCATGTAGTAATCAGGAAATTGGGCCATTTAATATTTGAGTGTACCAGTCTTTCGCCAGAAGTCTAATAGGTGCCAAGAAAGACAGAGACAGGGAGACAGAGGCAGAGACAGCCCTGAGAGTTTTGTTTACATAATTCCAAATGGTCATAGCCAAATAGACCTTAAGATCAACCTAGGATTCTTTGATCACACTTGTCTTGTCTCACTTAAACCCTCAACTGGAATTATTTTTTTATAAAGGAAAGTTAGAGCCAGTGTAATCGGTCTAAATAAATGCCCTGTGAAGAGACTTCAGCAATTACGCTGTTTGTAAGTGCCTCTGAGTCCATTAAGATACACATCTATCTTGGATTATTCACATTAATGCACTAGACTGTTCTTTCTTGGATAAATTTTAGTTGAGCACTGAGCAGTGAACATACTTTATCATCCCTTGCTCATCTTCCCTTGGATGCACACGTTAATGCATGCAGGGGGAGAACATTTAAATGGTGTTAGTCGCAGAGCACACATTAACTCACAAGGCAGTCTTCAAATGCCTTTAAATGAAGAATAAATATACTTTAAGTTTTAAATAACTTCCTGGGCTGAATAACCAAGAACACACTGGTCTGGACTCTTAATGTCCCACATAAGCAATGTCTGAGAGGGAATAAATGCTCATACATAAAAGCAGTTTTAATATGCTTCCAATTGTTTAACACACATAGGTCCAGATGAAATCTAATGCCCTAGTTATTCTTCGAAGAAAAAAGTAACTTTATATCACATACAGTTTCCTTTACAACATGTATTTTTCCTGTATTTTCTGTATTTTAAGCATAAGCCCTAATTTAATTAATTTTTGAATCCAAATTGGAAAAATGCTTCAGGATCCCGAAGTACTTATTTAAATTATGTTTCATCTTTGCTATAGTGAAGGGGAGACCCAGTCTGGAAATGGTCTATGGCCTTGTCTGTCTTCTGTGGGTGCTGTACTAACTGCAACAACGTCATCAGCAGGGGTGATATAAAATTTGGTAGCCAGGTTTTTTTTTTTTTTCTGGTACCAGGGATTGAACTCACAACCTTGCGCTTGCAGGGCAGGCATTGTGCAGCTGAGCTAAATCCCCAGCCCAGTAGCCAGGTTTAGTAACCACTGTAGCAGAGAGCTGACTAATCACTGTGGACAGTGGCCATAGTGCAGGAACTGGATCCCAAAGCTTTCAGCTATGCCAAACCCCTATGTGCCTTTCCACGTGAACAGAGGAGAACTTGCTGGGAGAGACGCAGGAGGCCCAGAAGTACAGCCACTTGGGGACCGTGAGGTGGAGACTGTTTACCAATTGAATTCAAAGTGTTTCAATAATTTTATAGATATAAGCAGATTGTTTCACAGATGATGCTAAGGAGGCCAGGGTGGTGCGTTGAATTTTGTCCAGGACAGGATTCCTTTGCACTGAGAAAAAAAATCTCCCATTCTATGGGATTGTCAGAGAGGCATTCATGGTTATAATTATTTTGGGGTTTTGGCTTCGATGAAATAACAAGATATTGACAGATAGAGGTGGGAAAAGATAGGTCAGGTGACTGGTACTAATAATGTGCAGACAGGAAAGTGAAATGAAGGCACAGAAATAAGAGATTAGTATAGTTTGGCTGAAGCACAGAGAAAGTATGAAGAAGTTGGGTAACTGAATGAAGGACGAAAGGCAGAGAGAGAAAGGGGGGGGGGGAGAAGGGGAGAAGGAGAGGGGAGAGATAGTGAGAATTAGAGAGAAGAGAGAGGAGATATTGATGATTCCAGAGATCCTCACCGCTTTGACTTGGTAGACAAATCAAGCCCAATGTACACTAATGGTGCACCAATAAAATGACCTTTTTATTCAAATGCAAGCACATATTTGTTAACTTCTAGAAGAAATTCATGTTCCAGGTATTTAAAACAACTATTCTGCCAAGAAAATTTTCCCTTCTGGGGACACTCATCTGCATGAGGACCTCAGTGCATACTCTTCGGAGATGAATGGAATGCCTGCTTATACCACTCCTTCAGTAAGGCCCTAAGAGGAAGCAAAAGCCTCAGAATAATTCTTATCAGTGGGTAAAAATTCTACTCTCTGTTCTGAAATTCAACCTACAGAGTCTTTCTGTATCCCAACCAAATAAACTGTGGAGCCCGAAAGACAGTTAATAAAGTCCTGTGGAGTTACCTTCGGTCCTCAAGGACGTAATTAAATGCCAGGCATTAGAAATCATCTTGTCTACGCTTGGGGGGGTGTGTCTGTGGACGTGTGCATGTGTGTGGGTGTTTATGTGTGTGTGTGTGTGTGTGTGTGTGTGTGAATAAGGAAAACATAAAAGGGAGAAAGTTAGTTTTAAAGGCCCAATAGATTCCCAGCTGGAATGCACTCGCTGAAGAGAAAGTTACATAAAAGAAACTTGGGCAGCTTTAAACACCATCTGGACCATGCTGTGCTTATTTGAGCTTTACCTGCTTGAAAAAAAAAAAAAAAGCAACACAACACAAAGTCCTACAAATACAACTGGAGAAGAGATTTTCTGATTCTTTGGAGATCAGATGCTCCTGCCTTCAAACATGTGCAGCAGAGCTCCTTCAGTCCCGCTTGATATAGGGATAGACTTCCTTTTGAAAGGAGCCAAAAGAGCCTTCAAAAATCCAGCCTAAATCTTTGGAAGAAAAAAAGAAACATGCAAAAATAAACCCGCACCTTTTTAACTATATTTAAAGAGATTTCTGAACAACTCAATTATTTTCCGCAGTCTTCAGCAGCGAAAGTAAACTTACGAATCTCCAGCCTCGAGGGAACAGCACTGGCATTTCCAACCCTCGAGGCCTCAGCAGAAGCCAGCAGTAAGGCTAAGGGCACACACTGGACCCCCAGAATGAAAGGACAGGGTAACAGCCACAAAGAACGCTGTATTCTGTTTGAACCAAGATTGGGATATTTAATATTCAAAAAACAATGTACAGGTAGAAACGTTTTTGCGTCTTGCTTCAGTTTTTTAGCTACACAGGATCCATTTCTGTCTATCATAGTAGATTTGAACAAGAGTGGTTTGAGGTAGGGTTTCAATTAGCAATAATTGCTCCTCGGATAAACCTCATTGGCTAAGATACTGCCACTGCACAAAGCTAAGGGGAGGGTTTTTGGTTTACTTTTATTAAGAGAGAGAGTCATTTATTCTTTCAGTAGACAACTTTCTTGGGAAGTTTTAATTGTCAAGACTCATGGCTTCACTTTAGAACAGTTTTATTTTCATTTTTGCACTGAAAGGGCAGTGAGGAGATTATAGGAGGTGAAATAAAAAAGGTCACAGAGAGAATAAGAAACAAGAACCAGGACATAGACTTTCCTACAAAATGAATGAAGCAAAATCCATCAAGCACAAACGCTTGTGATAAAGGAAATTTTAAAGGCATACATGGAGCTAGAGCAACTTGAAATAATAAAATGTATGCATAACATTATTCTCAATCATACTGGTATTTAAAAATACTTAAAATCTATTAAATGAATAGCATCCAGAAAAATATGTTTTCCTTTGAAAATTTTGCAAATTACATTCCCTTCATGAGATGGGAAGATACTCTGAATTTGTGGTCTTTAGTGAATGACAAAATAGTGAGGTTGTAGAGAATAAAATATTGAGATATTGGAACTGTAGCCCTTCTGCCATAAACAGTATTATTTGATCTTCAAGGGACAGAAAAAGTGCTATAGTACAAAGAGCTCTTAACTGCACCGTAGCCCTCCTTTTTTTAAACTTTCTTTTTTCAAAAAAATTCTCATCTGATTCATAAAAAAGCAATTTGGAATGTTTTAATTTCTTCTTCCATTTAATAACAGTAATGACTTTCTGGGTCAAACATTTCCTCCTAGTTAATGATCAGTTAGCTGAAAGGCTGGATATCAAAGACCTACAGTCTAGTCACTAACTGCCAATTAATGTCCACTTTATCAGTCAGCACCACTGAAATATAACAAGACATATGCCAAACTATTCACAGAGGGCCATGTACCCAAATCATATCATTAAAAACACACTTCCATAAAGGCAAAGCTCTCTGGACATTAATGGTATCATAGCAGTGGTTTTCCGAAAGATACGTAAATGACAGTCTATCCCTTTTGCTCCAAATCTCACCAGAAGGTCTTGCCTGAGAAGACAAATCTCATCTCCCTTGTCTGTGAGAGAGTGAACACTGGACACCAGAGGCATTTAGAAAGGACATTTCAAGGAGGAGCTGCTGAATGTGTATGGCCCACATCCTTATCTTTGTGTCAGGGGAGACCTCCCATAAGTATCATACTGTGTAAGACAATAAAACTCAGAAAAATTCAAATTGAGACAATTACATACTATGACTTTCTTCTTCTCTGTATATTGTAATCATATACAAGCTGCATCTTATTATCAGTTCCCTGGCACTCACTGGCAACATTTTGGAGACTGGGGTCCTATTGGCTACGCAGTTCTAGACATTAATAGATCAACTAAAATTTCAGGCTATAAAACAGGAGATGATGAAAAATCATTGTGTGTCAAATTTGTATTATTTCTCCATACTTAATATACTAAAGAGTTTAACATATGTAGGAATAAATAAAACATGTATCATTCATCAACCATATCCAATGGGTAAAACTATTCTAAAAATATTCAAAAGAAAATAATCCTACATTTCCTTCAAATGGGTGTTTCATCATTGGACTACTCTTTACATGTGTCACAGTGTCCTCTCATGACTAGTCAGAGATTCACACTATTTTTGTGACACTGATTGGGCCAAACCCAGGTCTCTTGGCCTCTATCTACCACTTTTACTTCATGACATTAATGACAAAAAAGTAATAGATTTTTGGTTAATGGATGTACATTTGGTGCATGAATATGCTAGAGGTGAGAGAAGGGAATTTCATTTCAACTGTCATTAAAGCTTCAGCAAACTTTCCTTGCAAGTGACTTGTGCAAAATACATTCCTTTAGGAATTACACACACAATACTTATAGTTCATGATCCTTCAAGGAACAGAAGTATTTTTAAACAGTGGAAGGAGTCCAAAGATCGTCAGCTGCTGGTGTTTATGGATGAGGCACACCTGCTCTGAGGTGGTGAACATGTCTGCAACACCCTTGACCTGTGACAAAACAGCTAAAAGAGAAATTGTCCTACGTCAGAGCATTTGACCCAGCACATAGTCAATTTGTGTAGAACACTTAAGGAGCTTTTTCTCCACCATCTCCCCATATTCAGAATAGATAAGTAAATACTTTTTGATGAGTAAAACAACCAGAATAATCTTGGACTTTTGCTATCAGCAGTATGAACACTTGGCTGCTAGCCTTGGTGTTGGCAGCAGTGGGGTGGGGATTAGATTTGTGTGGAAAGCTGTTTCCACAGCAGTGGGTTCAATCTGTATTGTAAGTCACATGAAATGTCAATGAGTATCAGTCTTTCCTGAACTTTGCTGTGTCTGTGCTCCAGACTGAAAAGCAAATTGGATCAAGTAGAATGTATCTCTTTTTAATAGCCCCAGAATACGAGGATGAGACTGCTCGGAGAATGGGAGCCCTGGAGCCCAAAGAAGAACCAAGCCCTTGAGATGAATCTCTCTTGCCTGTGTATTTACATGGGGTATGAGCAAGGAAGGAAATGCTGGGATCAGATGCTGCTGATCAGTGACAAAAATGTCCACTTACTATATTCCTTCTTGGTTCCTGGTATATATTACCATGTATTTTTATTCTGACTCTTTCTAATATAACACCACCACTAACATCTCTACCTCCTATCTATTCTTCCCAAAATATATTTCAACTGGATCAACTAATCTATCATATATTTTCTGGCTAAAGACTAGAAATTAAATAAAATAATGGATAAGCAGAAAAACTAAATATCAAGAATTAGCACAAATAACTGCCTACATCTAACAATATAAAATTATTTTAGTTACTGAAATAATTAGGTTAATTTTGTAAGACAACACAGATGCATATCAAGCTTTAAGGGTTTAATACATTGAATCTATTAAAATTAACTTCTGAACCAGAACTTTCAATGTGCTAGGATTTAAAGACAGGTGCATCTGACACAAAAGTCTAGATATTATCAGAGATTTCTTAAAATAAATATTTTCCCCAGGGATTTTCTGTAATGGTACATGGTGTAAATGCAGCTCCAAAATTTTTGGAACTGACATGACCTGTAAGTGTGCAAAATCCTGATTTGAAGTCAAGGAACATCAATAACAATGGGATGATAGCTTCTAAGACGGAAAAGACGAATGTTAGAATTATTTGTATCAGTAACATTTCGTTCATCAAAATTTTTTTTAATTGCTGTTGTTTAAGAAATTAACATGAGGGTGTTTTCTTAAATGTTCAAAATTGGGGTTGTATTGGACCCAGCTCAATTATAGGGTAAAGATTTTGTAAATTTGAAATAATAAATTCAGACAGGCTTGAAGTTGACATATAAATTAAGAGTCAGAAACCTAGTAGCTATCTCCAAGTGGAAAGTAAGGAGAGAGCAAATAAATAATTACCTGTCAAAAAGTGTTTGTGAATTGTTTGGTTTTTCCCCAAAGGCTGGAAGTATCTGTAGAACCCCATGTATATATTTTTATTCTGTGGACACGAGCAGGAAGAAGAAGGCATTGAATTCCTTTGAAAACATGCTAAAGACTGATAACATTTGAATTATGGAGTCTCCACTGGTCCAACACATTCATATTGCACGTGGTGTTGCCATATTAAAGATGAATTGAGAAATGGATATTGTACTTCCTACACCAACAGCTCAGGATGAAACAGAAAGCTGCCACAATGGTAGTTGAGTGTCATGGGAGTCTGCCATCCATTGGGAATAACTTGATTGATCATCTGCTGAAGGAGCGGAGGATGTGGTGCCAGAGATTACACAGTTCCAAACAAAAGCACCCAAGCCCAAGCAGAAAAGAAACTGACAGTACCCAAGATCCACAGGCAAGTTAAAATTTGTTCATAGAAAGAAGGGCCCAAGGGTAAATTTATTTAAAGCAACCACAATAACAAATCAATAACAATTGATTACCATTTACTGAGCATTTACTGTGTGCAAAGCTCTGTACTGAGTAATTTACACATTCTATTCCATTTAATCCTCCCTACAGACATTGAAGTGAGTTTTACCATTTCTGTTTTGCAGAGGAGGAAACTGAGGTTTAGAAAGGTAGACTGCACATAGGTGTAGGTGACAGAGATGCAATTCCAACTCAGATATGTCTGATTCTAAAGTCATGCTCTTAACCACTAAGCTGTGGTCAGAGATAGCACACTAAGTCCAAAAGGTGCCTAGAAAGGGGTTTGAATGCTGGGCAAATCTAAGACAGCGATACAGAAATTCTGAGGTACATTTATAAAGCAATAGCACTAAGTAAATATTTACAATTTAATTTGTTTTTAAAATAGATGCTAAGAGAATCTGTATAAATTCTGCATACACCTGAGAGTGTCTTCACCTGTATTTTAAACCTCTCCTCCCATTTATTAAAAAAAGTTTTGCTGGAGCCTTATAAATATGAAAGTAAAATGATTTTCTATTACTTAATATGAATAACATAAATGAATTTGAAGCATCTTCCAGGTGTGTCTATTGTATTTCCTAATATTCTGCTTCAGGGTCAGAGTCCCAAGACAACAGCCTGTTCTACACCCCCAGTCTTACATGAATCCCATCAGCCTCATTAGACACACTGACTACAGGCAGCACCCTGACTTATTAAAGCTGCGTATTTGCCCAATTGCAGTGGGCTAGTCAATGGAGGAGAGTTTTATAGAGAAGTGAGGACATGTAGAAAATCCTGGACATGGGGCTTGGTAATTTTTCAGAGATCTCATTCTCAGAGGTAGTCACTATGCATTATTAACACACAAGTTCCCTGGCAAGAGAGATTTGGCTCTGAGTACAACCAACATTGGTGAGGAATCTTTGAAATTTTTGCTTATACTGTTAAAACCAAAAATTCGAATAAATTAGTTATCTTGTATGAACTGAATAGACTCTGCACCCTCAAAAATCTTGTTCCACTAGCTTAGCACTAGGAGAGCTATTTTGCTGAATCAAAAATATTGAATTTTCCATGTTTTATCAGTAAATAAACCCCTTTTCAAAATAAAAAAACAGATCAAGAAATTCATGTCTATTCATCAATCTCCTTATCCACCTAAAAAGCAACTTGCGCCTTGTCATATGCTCTTCAACACCATCTTTTATATTATTTTAGCTTTATGTGCCAGGCATTGGTTCCAGCTAAAAATATTCTTTATTTTAAGACTTTGCTTGATTTTTACACCACAATTTTCAATGTAGCATCAGTCTGTCCTGGACTCTTCTCCCAAACACAGAAATGGACTTCAACCTTGACGAAATTTACCCCTACCCTGCACTCCGTTTACATTATGATTTGGAGGAAAACTTTGTAAAAGATACTCTGTGTTTGTGGGGATGCCAAAGACAATTAAAATGAAATTCAGGAACAGTAACTGCCTTGTATTGTGCATGCCCTTTTTATTCCATTCTTTCAAGAATTAGACAAAATAGTCCACGTCTTTTATCTGGATAGGTTTCATAGCAGACTAACAAACATCGCTATGCTATTAGCTATTATGGCCTGTGCTGTAGGAGCCCATTAGTACTTCTCCAAAGATTACTGTCTTGTCTTTTGCCTACACTGCCTTTCTGACACAACAACCTTGGGGTGGAGGGATGGAGAGGAAGCAAGAGAACAAAAATGTCATTGCCTGCCTATCAGCCCCACTATCATAATTACTTTCAAACTTTGACATGAATTGAATGAGGTGAACAACTGAATCAGTTCTTGCAGTTGGTGATCAGTGAATTCTTGGAGTATAAATTAAAATGTCACTGCTGGAGTACAAAGTGATGCCACTTCTGGATCCCTAATACATAAGGCTTGGAAATAAAGGTTTTTGTTCTTTGTGCCCTTCCTGGTTTTCTCTCTCTTTGTCCCTTTCAGCCTCCTCCTCCTACAATCTTTGTTTTCTCAATTGCCTAACAGTGTGTTTCTAGTGTCTGTGACAATGTAGAGCAGTGACGGTGAACCTTTTAGAGCTGTCAATGAAAACAAACAGCAGGGTGTGTCATAGGTTCGCCACCACTGCTGTAGAGTATCCTTAGCACTCCACAATTCTATATAGAGAGCTCATTCTACCTCAGAGCAATGTGTAACTTTGGGGCAGTCCATAATACCACAGATTGATAACTTTCTCCAATATATGATTTCTAGGAGGAAAAGAATGAGATAAACATGATCAGTTGTAGGGAACCTGAATGATTAAAACTTGACTTTGGAGAAGATTCTGTTCTGGTTTTATAATGTGACTGCTACATGATCACAAAATTTTGTGGTCTTATTTAAATGAATGAAGTCATAAGTGAATCGAACCATATTTGTATATTAGAAACTTCACAGACTCAGTTTAGGAAATATTTAAAACTTTGTTCTTGAAAGACTCCATGTACACTAAAATATGTAGAAAACAACAATCCCTATGGTCAAGAATTTTGCATTCTAGGAAGGAGAGATTATACATGGCATGTCACTACTAAATGACTGATAAATACTATTAAAACAGGGAAATAAACAAGTAACTATAGGAACAAAGGAAAGAAGTAATCAACTAAGAAAAAGCTGCAGTGGAAATGCAGCATTTTGAGCTGGTTCTTGCAGGATGATGGCACCCCTGGTCAGCCATAATGCTGCTCCATCTGTCCCAACGTTTTGCTCATTTAGCTGGTTATTCATTCATTCTATCATTCATTCATTCATTCATTCATTCATTCCTTAGCCACAAATGGAGCATCTACCTTATGTCAGGGTCTACACTAGGGCATAGGACTACCATGATGCCACAACAAAATCAGTCACAGAGCAAGTGACGTGAAGGTATCATTTGTTCTCTGCAGTCAGCAAGTAGAGTCTAGAAATAATCCCTTCTGTGACTACTATCTCTTTATAAGCAAGGTATCTATAATCAGACAGAACTCCTGAACTGTCTTTCTACTGAGGTCCTTAATCTAAGGACCCTTTAGACAGCTCTCCAGAATGTCTGCTTGATCTGTTGATGCTCCAGTGGTCCTTCTTTTACTTCTTCCCAACCACCCATGTACTCCCCCATGTCAACCTAGGGTGGCACAGTGAACATATGAAACAGTAGTTTAAAGTCCAGCAGAGTTGTGAAATTGGCCTATTCAATTTCTGCTGGATTCTGTTTATAGTTTATTTCATTCTGCAAGTCAATAATCTTGTCAAGGTACTTGATTTTAATTTTATCCATTTTATGTTAAGTATCTTCCCCATGAAAAATTCAATCATCTGGTATTAAGAATTTTTTAAAAAAGAATAAAATGGAAACAAAGCTTTTGTAAATAAGGAGGAAGAAAGGTTGAAGGGAGGGGACAGAAATGGGGAAAGAAGAATTAAAATACATTATGTACAAGTACAAATTCCTTATGAAGAATGAGATCATTATGTATGTCAAAAGTGTACCAATAAAATTAACAACATCAAAAAATAAATTTGGATGTAGGTTAAAAAAAGATAGAAACCTTTTAAAAATCACCTCTAAATTCATATTCTAAAGCCCTAATTGAAACTGGATGGCTAGATAAAATGATGTATATGAATTGACTGGATTGGTGTGGTTGTGAAGTTGGTCCAGGATGCTTAAATTTGTTCCTGAAGTCAGAATCCACCCTTATTCCATCAGTTAGGGTCTTCACCTCTAGTATGAGAGGCAAATATATAAACATTAATTTATCTGTTTTTACGTGTCCATTATCATCTAGTGATACTTAATGTAAGACAGTACTACAGATAATCCTACATAAAAGCCAACTAAGCCTAAGTTTGCTTTGTCTTGACATAGATAGTTCACAGAACTATATACCATATTACCTCCCTGGGCCAACACTGCTTTGCTTTTCATAGCACATTCCCTCTTTACTAGTAAATATGAGTGTTATGGTTTGTGTCTGCATGTCCCCTGAAATCCTCATGCAGTTGTGGGGCTGGCTTCTAGATTTTTTTGATCCATGGTCCAGTGCTGGGTTTATGGGTGGGAGTGCTACACCCCCCCTGGGGCAGGTAGTTTGCATATGTAAGGAAGGGAAGGAGAGTTGCTCCACCCCTCCACTCCTCCCTTTTGCTCTTGCTACTTTTAGTGTTCCCTGCCTCACTGAACTGTTGCCCTCTGCCATGTGCCACTCTGCCTCTGAGCAAGCCAAGTATGGACTGAAACCTCCACAAAGTGTAAGCTAAATCAATCTTTCCTTGCTTAATTTTGGCTGTGAGGTATTTTGTCTCAGCAATGAGAGAAAAGTAACCAAGACAGAATTTGGTACCAGAGAAGTGGGTTCATTGCTGTGACAAAACCTGACCATGTGGTTTAAGAGCCTTTGGAAGTGGTTTGTGGGAAGTGTTTGGAAAGGTTAGGAGATGTCCTCTGAAAGACTAGAGCTGGAAGGCCTTGGGCTGATCTGTATGGGAGATTCTGGTCAAAGACCAGAAGACCAGAAGGCTGATAGAAATCCCCCCAGTAAAGACTGGGTTCAGAAGGTTTCTGCTGGGAAGAAGGACTGCATTGCATGCTAGATACAGACGATGTATATTATGGCTTGGCAGAAAGTTTGTCTGCATTTTGTTTGTGTCCAGAGACTGCCTGATACTGAGATTTAGGGTGGTGGACTAATTAATCAGGCAAAAGAAATTTCAAGGCAGTCGAATGTTGAGGTGGTGACATGGATCTTGTTGGGGCCTTTTAGCCAGATTTACATTGAGAATCAAGAGCAAAGAGCCCAGCAGGATGATTTAAAATGTAAGTTTGGCCAGAAAGGAAGCTCTACTAAAGCTGTGGATTGAAAAGATAGAACTGAGGAGATTTCAAGTGCTGAGAAGGAACAAGAAAATCCTAAAGATGGCCTGAGGACATCACAAGCAGCAAGTCTCCACCCTCTGCAGCCTCAAAACTGCAAAGGTGAAAGATCTCGCCTTGAAGAGAAAGCAGCAAAGCGCCATGTTCCAGAATGGTGGTGGCCGCATCAGGTTCCAGAATGACAGCAGCATAGAGAATTTGTTCCTCAGAGTTGGAATCAGAGTGCCCAGCAATCCAGGCACTTGACCCCTATGGACAAGGGAGAGGAAATGAGCTGGTCCTTGCAGGATGGCTATTGCTCCAGGTGGCAGCAGACCCTGGTATCATTCACATGGCACTGGTTTTAGGTGCATACAGAATGCAAGAGTTCTGAGATTAAAAATGTTTCCACCTCAATTTCAGAATGTCTGGGAAGTCTGGCAGTGTGCCCCTGAGAGGGCAACATGTGAAGCTATGAGTGAGAAGCCTAAAATGCAGTGGAGACCTCAAAAGGTTGGAAAAGCAAGGAACATGGATCATCTAAGGAAAGCTGCAAGGTGGGAGCAAAGCAGGCCTAAGAAAGAAGCTGTGGGAGCTACATCCACCAGAAGTGCTATAGGGGTAGAGTTATGCAAGCCTTTTGGAGCTCACAATGTGCCACAGATTGCTTCAGATGTTTCACATGGAACTACAGGACATATTGTTAGCCCTACTGGATGTTGGACTTGCTTTGGTCCCAATGCTTTGTATCCCCTTGTTTGTACCCTTTGGAATGGCAATATTTTTTTTGTGCCATTGAATGTTGGAAGTGCCTAACTTTTCATTTATACAGGGGCTCATAACTAGAGTTTGCCTTACATCTTGGAGGAGACTTGGGACTTGGACTCGTCAGCAATGCTGAAACTGTTAGGACTTTGGTAACTCTTGCAGGTGGACTAAATGCTGTTTGTATAAAGGGATGTGCATGAGTCTTTGGGGGGCCAAGGGTGGAATGTTATGGCTTGTGTCTGCATGTTCCTCCAAATCCTCATGCAGTCATGTGGCGTGCTCCTAGATTTTTTTCATCCTGTGGTCCAATGGTGGGATGATGGGTGTGAGTGGTATACTTGCCCTGGTGCTGGTAGTTTGCTTACACAAGGAAGGGAAAGAGGCTTGCAGCTTTCATCTGTTAGGTATGAACTCTGTATATAAATGGAAGGATAGTGGTTGAGATAATTGATTTCAGAGTAAGTTTGTCTGCATTCAAATTCTAATTTCATCACCTACCAGCTAGCTATATAATTCAGTAGCTCATTTTCATTTCCAATCCTCAGTTTATAAATATATAAAATACTTAGAATCATGGAGGGTACATGGTAAGTAACCCAATTAATATGGAATGATTTAATGGTAATGGCACTGATGATGGTTTTAATATTGATAGTACCTGAGGAAAGAAACAGTAATCAAATAATTGTGATATTTTGTCACTAACAATCATCCTTTCAAAAGCATTGAACACGTAAATGCGTAATGTTACAAGACGTTTAAGTGGGAAATTAAATCTACTTAGAGAACTCAGGGAAACATTCCTTGGGTAAAGAATAACTGAGCTGAGTTTTGAGAGAGAAGACAAAGTAAACTAAAAAGTGGCAGAAAAGAATGACAATTCCACATAAACACATGTGCAAAGGCCCCTCTTGGATGCATGCTCCATGAGGAAAACCAAAGGGCAGTGAATGGGTCTGAAGCCAGAGAGCAGAACCAACTGAGCTTGGGAGGAAGAAGTCTGGACTAGTGAGGAATGAGACTGAAGAGGCAGAACACAGACTAGACCAGATCATACAGATGACATTAGGATTTATTCTTCTCTAAGGGTGTTAGGAAGCTGTTGAAGTAATTTTAACTGATGAGAACAAGAAGTCATGTTGAGGCTCTGGCTGAGTACCCATCAGAAAACCAAACCAAACCAAATCAAACCAAACCATGGAAATGAGTGATTGCCTAGCACTGAAGAGGCCCTAGCTCAGTCATTCAGTCCCTAGCACCGCAAAACTAAAGCAAAAACAAAGAATGAATGAACAAACAGTGTGACAAGTGCAATGGATACATAGCGACACCGGGGTTTCTACCACCTGCCACTTCCTGCTGTGCTAGTCAGCTTCATTTCCCATTATTCTTCAGCTTCCAACCTCCCTTCGATGGAAGCCAGCCTGTGCATGAGGTGGCCTCTGCCCACAAAGCCCGTCTTCCTTTGGCCTGCCTCATAACTGCTATTGGTGGTTTGTAGCAGGGCTTGGACATCAGCAAATAAGTACTAGTAGGCACTCAAGGAATGCTTGCACAAATGAATCTGTTCTTATTCTAACATGAAGTTCCAAGACAGAACCAACCAATCTCACAAAGATTACACATGGGGCATAACCAGTAAGAAGCCAGCAACTGGCTCCTACTATTTTAATTTGACCTAATCCCACAAAACTCCAAACTGACAAAATCCCATATATCTTGGTTATGCGCATCAGATTACACATGGTTAACCTCTATGTGAGAAGGCTCAGGCCTTGCTACTATCTGAGCCCAGAAACTCAGCTGAGAAACAGGCTTTCTGAAAACAATGAATGTCTCTCAGGGGTGTCAGATAACTCACTGACACTTAAGATGCTGACAACCTTTGGTATGACTTGTTAGTCACATCACATGAAGTTATACTACTGCAGTTACTGGATAGAGTGGCAGCCACAACCCTCTGAGGAAATCTTATTCTCAGAGGCAGAGAGGTAAGTCAGACCACATAACCACGCGGAAGGGGATGCCATATGGATCCTTTCATCCTAACAAAATAATTAGACAAACACACATATAGGTTGTATGTGGATATGTGGCATAGGTTTTTTCCCCTTAATGCTTATGAAATTTTATAAATAGACCATGTGTTCAAAAGCAGAGAATGAATTCAACAAGAATGAATGAAGAATAAAAGTGCATATGGCTAGAGAGTAAAAATAAGTGAATGTGTTTAAAAATTGATTGATTCTATACACACTGTCATGATACCTGCTTGCTTTTCTATGTGACATTGTACTCGGTACAGATTTACATGCAAAACAATGCAAGTGTTTGCTGTTGTTGTTGAAATATAATTGTGGGACCATACAAGAACTTTTGCCAAATGTTTTCAAAGGAAAAGGGGGACTGAAAAAAGTTATAGTGATTTCCTATTGACTTTCTTCTTGGTCATATTGAATGTATGATCTTATGCTGTCAGAAGGACCTTTCTATCACCTGCTACTTCCTGCTGTGCTATTCAGCTTCATTTCCCATTATTCTTCAGCTTGCAACCTCATGTTCCCCAGCCAGGGCTTATTCTTACAGTCAATATTGAACAAGAATTTGCCACTTACCCAACTATACTATTTGTGCTAATCATATAATAGTGGGTAAGATGTAGTTAAGTGGGGGAAGCAGCACATAAGTGAGCAATGTGTCATAAGGTAGCCTCATGAAGGCACTGCTAAGTATGTATCCATTGTACCTTTCCTCTCCCAGTAACACAGAAGGGCCCATAAATGGGACACTACCAAATCACAGAGGATTATCCCAAGAGTAAATGAGGCAAATGAATGCAAAGTATGCACTATATCATGTGGAGTATAGCAGATGTTCAATTAAAAAGTAGGAGAAAAAAAGAAAATAAGCTATTCTGTACATGCGTGAAGTTACTGTGAACCAAATTTTAGTGTCAAGGTACAGTTTGCAGGATTTATATAAGCTGCAAGGGGAATTCTTAGGAGATTTTTCTGTTCTATTCTTTGTGTCCCCTTAGAAGTTTTTTCTCCTACCTCCTATTGTATAAAGCTGCAGCACTATCTGATAGATTGAAGCTAAGCTCCTAGTCCAGCTAAAAATAATTTTGTATTTTATACACCTTTTCCCAAGTGTCAGCAGGTAGAGTATGGAGGTTCCATTCAACCTGACAAATAATGGAATACAAATACCAAAAAGAATTAGATTGATCTGAGATGTCTTGTGTGGTGTGTGTGTGTGTATGTGTGCGTGTGGTTTGGGTGTGTAGAGGCATATATGCATGTGTGTATAAGAATTAAAAGAAAATATAAGAGGACATAGGACAAATTAAAAACATTTAATTTAAAAATCATAACATCAATACAATCATAGAAAGCAAAATAGTTTGGATCACAGCACTTCTAAGATGTTGAGGAAAAGGTTTTCAGACTTGTAAGGAATTAACAGATAAGTCAGGATTAACACTGCCGTGCTGATTGGTCTGTAAAGACACATGGCTTTGTGTTATTTTATCCCATATCACAGTTTGGGGCCTAACACTACATATCTAATTACTCTCCAGAGAAGACTGACCATCAGTATGAGACTCAGAGCTCTCACTCAGATAACAAGGAGGCATATGAGGATTTGCTGAGAGGTGGTTTCCTTTCTTTTTTTTTTTTTTTTTTTTTTTTTTTTTTTTTTTTTTTCTCCGGTACCGGGAACCGAACTCACGACCTTGC
>NW_004955438.1:3477755-3498795 GCF_000276665.1 Chinchilla lanigera | reverse complement strand
CGGGGGTTTCCTTTCTTAAAGCTCAGAAAGAGATAAAGGATTGGAGCCCAGAAGAAGGAAAGAGGGAAAACATTAAAAAAATGCCATCGTGTGTCAGGTAACCTTACACGCACCTACATGGACTCTCCTCAGACAGGCGCCCTGCTTGGCTGTAGCTCTGATGGAAGGCGTCCAACAAGGTCAAACCACGGAGCTCTGCCACCTCTCCTTTGGTTCTCCACTCTTTGTCATCCGAGCTAATATTTAGAATGTAATTATTGTTCTCAGTGATTGGACAGTATTTCCCATTTCACAGAGCTGATTTTCTTTTGGAGGGCTGAGTCACCCTCTGGGGAAAATAATTTTCTCTGTGCATTCCACATCCCTTTCCTCAGCTTTACTTGGATGAAAATGAAGATTACGAATATGGTTGTCTTTCATACTGAAGAAAGAAGGTGGAAAATGAGGGCAGATTTTCCATGTTTAATAGCTTTTGAAGATTAAGGATAAGACCATAACACCCACAGACCCCCCCCAAAACCAGAAAAATCTATTAATTTCTTGACTTTGTAAAGTTTTTCACTTAAGTAAAATTCTAAGCATCATTCACCAAGCAAACCATTGTTAATAATATTGCATTTATGATTTAATTTTTTACATTAGAAATAACTTGTCATACTCCCATATTTAACTAAATATGATTTATTCATTTTTCATAATAGATAAAGCAGAATAAAAGTTAAATAAATTGTTTAAA
This sequence comes from Chinchilla lanigera, assembly GCF_000276665.1. Classification (NCBI taxonomy): domain Eukaryota; kingdom Metazoa; phylum Chordata; class Mammalia; order Rodentia; family Chinchillidae; genus Chinchilla; species Chinchilla lanigera. Next base: position 3,498,059 of record NW_004955438.1, on the reverse strand, counting down.
GCAGGTGAAGTATTTATGTGGAGATAAGGATTCAAATTCACATCCTCCTGACTGCTGTTTCTATTGTCTGGATGTTTTGTAACCTCTGCTCCACACTTAAAATTTGAAAACTAATTATCAGTGTGATGGTACTAGGATGTAAGACCTTTGGGAGGTGATTAGAGCTTGCTGATGTTGCCCTCATAAATGAGATTCATACCCTTACTAAAAAGACACCAGAGACCCCCAGACCCTTTTACTGTGTGAGGATGTAGCTACAAGATATGTCATTTATGAGCCCTAAGGAAAGCTCACCAGCCATTAGATCTATTGGAGCCTCACCTCAGACTTTCCATCTTCTGGAACTGCGAAGAAGCAATTTTGGTTGTTTATAAGCTGGGCATCTTTTGGTATTTTATTATAGGAGCCTAAGTATACTAAGCCATCTACCCTTAAAACTCCCTGGCGTTGCGTATGGAATTGCTCATATGTCTTATTCCTATGTCTTTGGAACCCGTTGAGGAAAGAATGAAAAAGCATGTGCTCACTGAAATCTTCTATGAAATCATTTGAGTGCTATCAACAACTTGCACCCCCCTGAAGAAATGGTGATGATGAGGAATGAAGGCTGGTCACTATCACCCCTGGGGGTCTTCCTTTCTGTTAAGCACTGAACCAGTAACATGGGCTACCACATTTAATCCTCAAAAGTTCCACAAAGCCATTTCTATGACCAGGTCATCCACAAACAAAGTGCATATTTAGGGAAAATAAATAAATTTATCAGGATAATAGAACTAATAAGTCATGGACGTGTGAATTCAATTTGCCCTAAAATGGAACAACTCTTAGCTCTCCCTCAGTGTCACCTAACACTTAGGGGGAAATTCATTCAATTGGGAGTTGGATGAGATTAGTATCTATTTAAAAAATCTGGGTTACACCCATGGATAGCCATACCTTTACATTTTAAGAAACTCCCTGCTGGGCATGGTAATCCCAGAACTTTGGGAGCCCAAGGCAGGAGGATTCCAAGTTTGAACACAGACAGGACAGTTTAGTGACTTAAAGAAACAGTGTCCCAAAACAAAAAGCAAAATGATCTGAGTGAGTACCTCATTATAAAGGTGTTGGTTTCAATTCCCAGTACAAAAAAAAACAAACAAAACCCGTCCTTTTTTTCAGAACAACATCTGGTCAGACACACGTTCTACTTTCTAACTACTTCAATATGCAAGTCCAGCATTTCACAAATAAGATTATGTGCAGTTCTGATTCAATCAATGATTGGAAAGAGTTAATACACTAATTTGCTTGCAAGGAGTAAAGTGCCGGAGCTGCTTGATTTAGTAGTGCTAGCAATTTTTCCAATATTTAGTCCTCTGAAGTCACACCGACTAATTCCTCTGGAGTATGGTAGAAGTCAGAATTATAATGTGCTGAGTTACACAACTCCGCAACCTAACCTTGTTTCCAGTATGAAATCAGCACTCCCCTAGAAACCTTAGACAAATTAATTCAGGATGTAAATATCGATATAGTGAATTTATACAGTCACACAACAACGACTGCTATAAACATATAACTAATGTCAAATGCAGAACCGGGGTCAGAAATAAGCTAGAATTTCTCTCAAGTTCATAGTTTCAAAGTTCCTCTGAAAGTATAAGAAATTATTGATAAGGTGCCCTCTTCCTTTTAAGCTCAGGTTTTAGCCCTTATAAAGAGTTAAAGATATTCCTTTGTAGATTAGTTGGCTTAGTCACTTAAATAATACACAGAGTCTAAATATAAATTATTTGATTGAAATCTGGCTAGACAGTTTTGCTCAGTTGGGATTGAGAATTCTAGTGAGGTGCATTTATATAGAACGTAAGATCTAAATGAAATTGACCCACTGATGCTCAAACTTTCATGTCTAATGAGGAAGGTATTTAGGAGACAACAGACATTTGAAGGACAGTAGAATGCAGTCTCTTCTCTGTTGGCCAAACATTGCATGTCACACCTGAAGGAAGAACATCCCTATATCCAGCTAGGAAAAAGGATAGCTGTGTTGAACTGAGCATTAACTTGTCCATGTCTTCATCAGAGATAGACAGTCCCAGCTAATGATGGCTTAAGATTATCCAACTTTATAATGCTGTGGAAGTGACCCAGAAACCATATTTCGGTTTTGAATCCTGATCTTTTCCTTGGCTGGTTATGTATGGTAGAGTGCAGCCTGCAATGTTGGGTAGCAGCAGTGAGCTCAGCTCCCAGTCAGCTAGGTGATCACAGGGGATACAAAGGATACTCACTGTGCTGCATCTCTGAACTGTGATGTCCAATAGGTTGAGTATACTGAACAGTTTGGACTTAACATTTTTCATCTTAAAATGGCTTTTCTAGGACATGGTCACTTGGTAAGTTGAAGGTATGTATTGTACCATAAAAATCCAGGAAAGGAAGGGCAATTAGTTACCAGTGAATCAAAAGCTAGTGTCCACAAGAGTAAAAAATTAATATTAAATATATAGAATATTTTAAATATTTTCTTCTGTTTCTGGCTCTCTCTCTCTCTCTCTGTTTCTCTCTCTCTCTCTGTCTCTCTCTCTCTCTCTCCATTCTATTATGTTGCCATAGGATTTTTTTCTCTTTCTCTTGTTAAAGTAAACTACATCTGGTCAAAGGATATCTCTAGACAGAAGCCTTTCCATAATGTTCTACAATGTAACTTGGGTATAAATTTACCGTAAACCTAACATAGGAATATACTTTTTCAACAGATAGCTCAGTCTCAGCCACTCACACCAGCTGAGATTTAGTCAGTCACATGCAGCTAACTGATCAAACCTCATTCAAAGAAACCAAATGTTGAACTATGTGCTTTTATTTTTCATCCATAAATGCCTGACCATGTTGCAAGCTGAGTTCTCTGAATTGAGTTCAGCTGAGTGTTACTGAATTTATAAGTCATTCTTTGCTCAAACTCTGCTACCTTTAGTTTTCCTAAAGATTTTATTTTTCATTCATATAGTAGTGAATATTAATTTTACAAAATGTTGGGTTCCATTTTGATATTTTTATATATGCATATAACATACTTAGATCATATCTACCCTGTTTCCCTTCCCTTCCCTCCTCTACTCATTCCTCCCCAGTTCCTTTCCTCTTGTCTAACGGTCTTTGCTACTCTGCTCTCTTTATCCTTTGGCCATCCACTCTGCACGCGTTCCTGTGTACCACCTCAGAAAGCATTAAAATGATGTGTGTGCATTTCCTACTAGTCACGTAACAATGCAGAAGGATTGCAAGTAACCTTCAGTGTCTATGAAAGCACACAACCACATGTGTCTCCGAGCTCTTGCAGTGTGTGGTGGGTGGACTGGGTTAGGAAGAGCAAAAACAAGTCCTGATACCCTGGAGAAAGTGGGTGTCCATGATCTCCACAGAGCTCTTTTGTTTAACAGAAACCATCAAAGCCAGCAGAAATGGGGAAAAGTAAACTCATTGCGTAAAAGTGAGAACTGGGAGACTTAATCTTCAGTAAGGCTTTTTTTTTTAATTTAATGAAAACTTATTGTTTTAAATACTTTTTTCTCTTTATGAAATCTTGTTTTAGTCATATCCTTAGCTAAGTATTTTTCTATGTACCTCTTCCTCTCATTTTTTTTTTTTTATTTGGAACTCCCTTTCCCAGAAGATATTATGTTAGGCCAATAGGCTGTGTTATTTCTGAGAGACATTTAAATTTTTTAAGTTATCCAAATTTGTGTTCTAGGGTTTGGAATTAGAGATAGTAATTATTATATTTTTAGATTCCTGGGAGTATCACTGATATTATGAGATTTAGTCCCATTTTCACAGATGTATATTCTTCACATGTTCAGAGAACAGCTACAACTGAGTCTTAGTTAGCTCCCCTTGCTTCAAAAGTAATATTTCTGCTGGCCTGCTGTTGGGTATAATCTCACTTGGGCTTTATCCTATTAATAACTGCTTGAATGTAGAAGCTGAAAGCTGTTTGCAGAAGCAATTTCCCAGCAGATCAACTATAAGAATTATCCTGCTTGAGACCTAATATGCATATTCGTCATACAACACGTATGATTCATCTTCATGATCCCATCCTCATGTCATGCACAGAGGCTGAAACTATTTGTAAATACAATCTAATCTTCTCACAAGATCCCATTCAAATGTCCTATGAATCATTTTAGTCTGACTTTCCACTGCTAAATAAATAGTATAGGTATCCTTCCTTTCATAAAAGAAATCTCTCTTTTGTATGTGAGTCTAAACTAAATGTTTCCTTCCACTCTGAAAATTATCTTTATGATTTCTGTGATAAGTGTATGACCAAGCCTTCTGGGTATTTTTGCAGAAGAGTTGAAAATATCCTACCACAATGATATATGTGCATCCATGTTTATAGCAGCACAATTTGTTACAGATAAATCTTGGAAACAAACCAAATACCCATCAACTGAGGAATGGATAAAAAAAAGATGTGGTATTTTACACAATGGAGTATTACTCAGCTATAAAGAAAGATAAACTCAAGGCTTTTATAGATTCAACTAGAGACCATACTTATACGTGAAATAAATCAGACCCACATGGGAAACATCGTATTGTCTCCCTAGTGTAAGAAACTCAAAGAGTAAATACAATCCAAAAGATACAATAAATACTATGAAAGGGAAAGAAACTGCTCAAAGGAAAAGAACAATTGGGATGAGGGAAAAGAGAAAAGAAAAAGGAAGGAAGGGAATAAACAATACTATATATATATATATATATATATATATATATGATAGCTAAGACAGTTGTACTACTAATTTCTATTGATTTATTGAAAGGAACAGTTAATGCCTAACTGTTTGATCATTTTGTATACCTGTATCTGGTAATCTGAACAATCACTCTGAAGATAACAATATGCAATATAAAACCCATTGTTCATTCCCTACCAAAAAATTTTACTTAAGGAATATTGATATTTTACTTTGAATTGATACTGCAAATTATTTAGAAAATTAAATGCTACACCAGAAATAACAAAGCAATTGTCATATAATAAAGCTATTGTGTGATTAGAAGTAGAAATAAGACTCTGGAGGAATCCTTTTTCTCGATAGAAATGAAAGAAGATAGCCTCTTTTAATTGCTCTGAATAAGACACTTTAAAGCAACCTCTGTAGGATGTTTCTCTATTTACTCTGAATATCTTCGTGACTAGTGATTTAGGAAAGAAAGGTTTACATCTTATTGAACGTTGCTATGAAAAAGCTAAGAAAAACTATTATCAATAGTAAAAGCCAGAGTTTATGAATGTGCGCCATGGCGACACTAAAGAAGTGCCATTTGACCAGCTTCAGCTATTAGCAATTAATATTCATTAAGCCTCAGCCACTTCTTATTAAGAAGTATGTTTATAACTCAGTTCTAACAGGAAGAGTTGACTTGAAAGAGTAAATTTCTTCCTTAACTTCTTACTTTCAGTAAGAAACTAAACTACTGGATGATTATGCCAAACCTCAAAGCATTTAATTTCACTACTATGATAAAAATCTCATTATCACCTACCTTTTTTACTTTGTCTCCCCTTTCCCAGTGTGTTTTCATCTAAGAGCAGATTTCTGAAACACTGAAAGTGCCTAGTAGAATAAGAAGCTATTAGGATCATTTTTTTTCCTATACCGGGGATTGAACCCAGAGTTTGCATATGCTAGGCAAGTGCTCTCCCACTGAGCTACAACCCCTAAATATGAAAGCAACAATGATTTAAAGATAACTGAGTTCAATTTCTCTCTTCCACAGATGAGAAAACTGATTCTCCTGGAATTTAAATGACTTCTCTGGGCAGTTATAACTTGGAAAATCTGTGATAGAAAACCAAGTCTTTAGCAGCTATAATGTATTTTGAAAATGTTTATGTAATTTGACTAAAGTACCTTTGAGGTTTCTTCCAAACCTTGGAAGTTATGTAATCAGCTCACTTCTTACTCAATCATACTGTCTCTGGATTTGTGACACAGTGTGAGAGATTCAAGCCCCTCTGGGCATTTGTTTGAAGATACAGATAGCATTCATATGTAGTTCATATTTCTTTTGTTCTTTAGGAATTAAAGGAGAAAAACAGGCAGCAGAGTGAGTTAGAAGTGCTATGTGGTGTCACACATCTGAAATACCAGCACTCTGAAAGGCTGAAACAGGAGGGTGGCAAGTTCCAGCACAGCCTGGGTAACTTGTAGTCTGAGCAACTCAGGGACTTAGTTAGACTGTCTCAAAACCAAAAAAACAGCAAATGGTTGGGGATGCACTCAATGCAAAGGCCCTGCACTCAATCCCCATTACTCCCCTCCAAAACATATGAGTTATGAATCAACCCAATGAGCCCAAACCTAGGCTAATTTTCTGAATTATCACATTCCATATGGATCACACTCCTGGAAAAATTTTCCTGAATGGCAGTTTGTGTTACACTCTGCTTTAATGAAGAATACACACTTGAAAGAAGGAATATGTATTTCCCACTGCTCAGACACTTGCAGTAGCTTTGTAAACTGGCAACAGCAAGAATTAATAGGGCTTTCTTCACTTTCATCTGATAACTATCTTCCCATATCTCGGTGGTCACATTATACCCCTTCCACAGGATCCCAAGAGACTTATTTAAGAAATTGTTCAGTTCTAATCCTTGATCACATATAAGGAGAAACTACTGCCTGGCAAGGGCAAGGTCGTGAATTCGATTCCTGGTACCGGAAAAAAAAAAAAAAAAGGAGAAACTAAAAGGTTAAGTCCAAGGTGATATCACAGGCTCATGGTAGATCTGGATGGAAATTCAGCAGTCCTGACGTTTAGTAAACATCCTTCCCATTGCACGATGCTGTGGCTGTTTGAACCTAGGTGAACGATATCAAATGATTCTCTAAATTAATGATACAAACATGCACATATGCTTGAGATCAAAAAGGGAGAAGAAAAAAGAGCAGAGCTAATTGAAATGGCAGAAAGAATTTATGATAATTCAGCCCAACAATATACCTGTCAGTTTAGCCTGTCCTTCCCAATAATGTCAGCAAAGCCATCAATGATAAGAAAGAGCCTCTGTCTCCCATGGGCCTCCCTACCATCAGGCGGAAGATGAAACTACCACCATGGTATTAGTTCACCCGTGCTGCTCTCACATCGATGCACAAAACAAGACCAGACATAGTGCATCTCTTTTGTGCCCTGGTTTTACAGATTCTTTTGTTTGCCTGCCATCTGAATATGTTACTAATTTGAGAGCAATCAACAGCACCTGAGGAGAAGTAATTCACACACAACTATAGTTAATTAGCCTGCTTGGAGAAGGGTACCTGCCCCAGCTGCCCTTTTGAAATGGAAGGTGTGAGCACCCGTAGGACTTTAAGACAGCAAGCTCCCCTGGTTCTGAAGGTGAAACTGTACCATGGGCCCTTGGGAATCATGCTCTGTGCATCATCCCAACAAGGTCGCTGCTTTCAAAGGGTATGTTTTACATACAGCATTAGCTCACAAATGCAGCTGAGGCGTAGGACATTCACTGACTCCTCACAAAAACAGGGTCACTGGGAAACATGCAGCTCTTCCTCTGTACTTCCTCATTAGCTGGACTTTTCAGTTCTCAGTAGTAAAGCGTCTTTCTACATCTAGTTCTGTTTGCCTATCTCTTGGGGAGAGATACTTGAAGCCTGAAAAGGAAGGATGAAGGACTCAAGCCCAAATTCACGACAAAATATGCAGTCATTGGCCACACCCTGGATGTGGACACACACCCTGCAGAGTTAGCCTAGAAATTCTTCAGGTTGACATTGCTGGTTTGGTACAGGCCAGAAAACAGCACACTGGCTTGGACAGAGGATCACAATGAAGTTTTCCGGTTGAAATCAGTATTCATAATGTGACAACTAAAGGAAATCTATAATAGGACAGATTTTTCAAATATGTATTTAATGTTAAAAATGGCAAGTGAAATTTCATCTTCATATTCAATTCTGATTGATATTTATTTCATTCAGATGTTTCATCTGCCCCAAGAATGAGAGATCCTCTCTGAAAGGAAACTAATCACTCTCTTTGCAATTAGAAAAGGTACTTTTACGAATGACTCAAAAGCAGGATGACCCACTTCTCAATAATATGATGAACCGTAAAGATAATTTGCTGAAAGTGAAAAGGATAACAGTTGAGTTTGTTTGAGAATTAAGTGACAAAAATCAGATACTTCTCTATTTCATGAAAAAAAAATCACAATTTATGATGATTTCTAGAGAAGTCAACAGTTCACTTAACTTGGCCCTGAGTACTTCCTTCCTTAGTATTTGTTCTGGACTCTTATTCCTGCTAGGTCTCTTTTCAGACTGAAATAGAGATATGATTTTGCATGGATGATTAGAGTTCCTACAAGAAAATTACCAAAATAAAACAGAGATAAGATATTCCCGTGAGCTACAAGCCAGAAAGTAAATGAAAATTACCTAATTTTCAATTATACAATTGGAGAATGACCATAAAGATAACTACAGAAATAAGCACTGCTTTAAAATAAGACTTATATGTGGAAATTAAGATTTGCATAAAAGATAAAGTAAGGAATGATTACTTGCTTTGGAAAGGTTCATAATGAAATTCACTCATATAGCTAGCTCCTCTCCATCCTTAAGCAATGACTTGATTTCCTGCTGTTCAATCCCTGCCTATTTTTTATGTAAACTGCCCAATATATACAGCAGGTGATAGAGATACAAAACTACACAGGTAAATGCAACAGATCTTGGCTAAGTGCAGCTGTGTTTTATCTCTCCACAATCTTAGAGAAATTGCTAGAGAACAAAAAAAAAAAATAGTAGAGAGGATAAAAAAATAAAAGTGAGTGGTAGCAAACTATTTCTGGCAATAAAAAAAATCTTCACGATTCTTTTTCCCATAAAAAATGTTAGCAAAGTATTTCCAGACCAAGATAGAAAAAAATCACTTTATCTGTCCCTGAAAACCAAGTAGCAACTTGTACTGTGTGGGAATCTAGGTTATGTTCTAAGGAAAGACATATATATATATATATATATATATATGTATATATATATATATACATATATATGATCTCATCTATTTTGTTAGACACATAAAATAATGGGCTGGCAGGCTTAAACAACTGAATAAGAATTTCTATGGTATGATGCTATGATTTTATTCAAAGGGTATATGTCAGCTTCACTATAAGAGACAATACATTTTCACATTGTTCTCCAAGAGAGAGATTTGATGTTGTAAGGTCCTTGTGGTCTCCTTGACATTTTATATTTTCTTATAATTATAATCAAGTGTAGTAAATAATATCAATGACAAAGTCAGGGATTAAGTATAAGGGAAAGTTCTCTGGCTCCACAGAAGTTCTTAAGTACCCTGACTTTGCAGAATGAGAGATGTACAACCCAATCAATGAGACAGGATGGCCTGAAACACTATAACCTGTCTGACAGGAGGAGGGAAGTGGGGACTGCTCTTCAATGGCAAGGAAAATCAGGAACGCTGGGTTCCATTCCCAAGGCTTAGCTTTTGTGACCTTCATTACAGATGAATTTGCCAGGTATGCCATAGAATAGGGAACTGTAAAGATAATTTGCTGAAAGCCCAAATTCACAGAATAAGGGCAAAAAAAAAAAAAGATTTAAGTCCAAAGGCAGCAAAGATAGGGGGTTCTTTCATAGTGGAATCCACTGGTGAGAATGTAAATACATGGGCATATCAAGCTTACCAATTACTGAAGGAATTAATGTGTCCTTGTTTATAATTTATAAAGGGCATTTGAAATGATTGGCCTCATCAGTCAGCCCTGAATTCATTACTCAGACTCATCCTGAATGGACCTAGCTCCAGCATTCTTCCACTTGATTACATCTCCACTCTCTCTCTGCCCTGAAAACCAATTGGAAAAGGAAGTTCTGAGCTTGTCCTAACCTAACCCCCTCTCTGCTGCTCTTCTCTATCAGGTGTTTGTCAACTACAAAGGCTGGGACTTCCATAGTCTATTAAGGACAATCATGCAGACATGTGCAAACTGTAAAGCATAAAGTCAGAGTCATTAAGATTACCTGAAAGTAAGGGAGTCTTCTCAATTCACATTCATAACCTAGCATCCTGGGCTCTCATACAACTTCTCTACTTCCAAAACATAGTTACTCAATTATTTCAGAAGATCATTTACTGTCAGTCTGATACATACAGTGAATCACTTTCTATTCTAGGGTAAACAGCATAACTACAGAGTATTGTATTATTCAGGGATGTATTCAGATACATAAGCAAGATAGTAGTTTGACTTATTAAAAGCCTTGAATTAAAAAAAAAAGTCAAGGAACTATGAGGTACCTCAACATGGTGAAAAGCAAGAAAGGCTTCCTAGAGTAGTGGCTTCTAATTTGAGGCCATATATAGACAGGATGGAGGATGAAGCCTGTGGTGATGCGGTGGCATGTTTGTTTAAGGTAACGGCAAAGTATGTTTGAAAACTTTGGCTGCAGGGGACAGGGAGGTGGATAACTGCAGTTGTTTGGGGTGGTCTGCCTGTTGGATATGAGTTGTCTAGCTCTGACACTGTAAGTGGAAAACTGGATGGAGATACCAGTGAGCCCTCAGGCACAGGCAAGCAGCCTATGTCCCAGAGATGAAGGGGGGTGCCCACGGACTCCTGATCACCTCTCTGCTCAGGATGGACGCCGTCAGATGCTTGACAGCCCCTTCACACAGTGCTGGGGATGACCAACTTCTCACAGCCTGGAGCAGGCAGTGGATGCTGAGGAAGGCTAAATAAAGCTTTTAAGCATACTCCAAACAGCTCAATTATTTTAAAAGAAAAGCTTCCTGATGCAGCCTTAGTGATGTACTGCAGAGTTTCTTTCTTTTCAGAGTACTAAAAAAATAGCATCGGCTTCTTCCCAACCTCAGGTTGAAAGGTTGCTCCAGCCTTTAGAAATGACTTCTTTTGAATTTATTCTGATTTCCTTTCTAATCTCCTGTCATTACACTGTGTCCAAATACTTCAGTCTATGGCATGTATATAAGGGACCAAGCTTCATCTCTCTTGGTAAACTCCAGAAAGCATTCCAACTCAGTGCATATTATACACTGAACAACAGCTCGGAGGGAAAAAATGGGGAAAAAGGTTAAGAGCACCAGTTCTGAGCATTACTGTCACAGACCAGAACAAGGAGAAAATGAAAAAAATGAATAAATGTGCATGTGGCCTCTTCTTTAGGAGTTTTGCCACGGTTATTAGGGACACGTAGGGAAGACAGAGTGAATATATGGCTTTCAAAGCATGACCCATGATTCAGCACTATGTAGGAGGCAAGTGGCTTTATATGGGGGTGAGAAGGTTGTAATAAATATACTGTTTATCAGAGAAAATGACAAAAAGGGTTGGAAGTGTTTGCATGGTTTGACAAAGAAATTTCATGGAACCTTCTAACTCTATAATCTTCAAGTTTCAACCTTTGATAATAATGCACGCTAAGTGCTTTCTCCAGTCCAAAGTATTTTGCTTATTAACATCAATAAATTATCTGTTATTCTTAAGAAAACAACAACCACAATATCATTTTACTGTCTAGAACACACCATAGATTATCAGTGTGAGAGCACTTCTCATTTGTCATCTCATTTGGAGTTCACCACTATGCCATTTTACCATAACTTACCATGCACTATGCTGCAAAACCATGGCACAGCTACCTAACTTTTGGTACCAAGGCCCCTGATCTGATCTGTTGTGTACTATCAATTATAAACCTCAGTGACACGTAACAGTAAACATATGGTTATCTCTACTTAGTACTTTAGTTTTGCTTTGTGTTTTAAGAAACCAGCTCTTGGGGCTGGGGATTTAGCTCAGCGGCAAAAGCACTTGCTTGGCAAGCGCAAGGTCATGAGTTCAGTTCCTGGTACTGGAGAAAAACAAAAAAAAAAAAAAAAAAAAAAAAAGAAACCAGCTCTTATAACTTAAAGTCAATATCAATGTATCTAGGACTATTGGATGGTTGGATTTTGACATGTCATTTGTCTGAGTTATACAAAATTCTACCTGATTATTTGACTTTAGGAAATCAGTTCTTTTCCACTCTCAATCAGAAGGAGCCCTTTCCCTGAGCTGCAAACATTCTTGACAGAATATTTCAAACTGAGAAATTTGTAGTAGGAAAAAAGCCACATTTTCTGAGTTTGTGCTTCTCTCACTATATTATTTTCCCAGAAATATAGTTAGAAAATATCTTCTAGTGTTTTCTTATTTCTTCCAATCCATTTTTTCCAATAGCTATCATAATTTTTAGATATGAAATTTTATCACGTCACCATCTGGTTTAAAAGCCTTCACTGGCCCCTCACTGCACTGAAATAAGAGTCCAGTGGGAAAGTTCTCAGGAAAACAGTTCCCCAGTTCCTCCACTCTGCATCTGCCAACTACCTGCTCTTTGAGCACATGTGTAGGCAGGATTTTTGACTCATGGTCAAGTTGTAGAGAGCTCTGAAGACTCTTTTCTTCCACAGCAGAATTTGGCATGAACTGCTCAAGGCCAAATGACCCATTGTATGCCCGAAGGACAAGAGGCAGAATTACTGTAGCAAGCAGCCTTTTTTTCAGCCCTGTTCCAGGTAGAGCAGCAGGGGATATGTGCTTCTCTAAAATTTTATCCTCTCCAGAGGAACACTGAGTCCTGTGAAGAGGTTCTTGAGGAAGTAAGTAGGATAGCTAAATAGACGCCGTACAAAAGAATGTCCAAAAGGTAAAGGATTAGAGAGAGGATGTCATTTAAATACACACAAAACAAGACTGAGGGCAGCTGCTATCTATCTTTTGTTCCCTTGGACAAGAACAAAGGATTTCAGCCCTAGAAATAAGACAAGGAAGTGAATTTCTCTGGGTAGGGAGATTCATAATTTTTTACTATTAAGAGATGAGTTGGCATGATGGAAAGAGAGTATATTTTGAGGTGAGGTCTGGCTCCAATTCCAGCTCTGCTCTAAGCCAAGTATTTCTCCAGGTGGACTCCGAAGGTGTCCAGAGTGGCTTCTAGGCACGGTGTGGTGCTCAAATGAGCTGATACACATACACTATCTTCCCTAGCCGGGAATGAAGTGGCAGATGCTCAGTGAGGGTTCACACACTCTCACTTCAGTTTCTTCCAACTTGATTCATTGTAAAACTGAACCAGGACACTTGTCAGAAAGCGGATCTCAGGCATTTGCCTTAAGAGATTCCGATTCAGTGTGTCTGTGCCAAAGCCTAGGAATCTGCATGTTTGCAAAGGACCAACAGTGATTACTACGTTCCAGTTCATTTGGTGAAATTTCATGGATTTTTGGACATTGAATAGATCAAACTGGAAAGATCTGTAGAAGCTGACTAGTACAGGTAAAATTATGTCCCTCAAAACTGGAATATTGAAGTCCCAGCTGCCAGTACTTCAGCATATGAATTTATTTGAAAATAATAATTTGGAAACAATAAGGATGCAGATTATAGTTACTTTACATGAGGTCGGATTTGAGTCGGTGGGCCTAACTCAATAGAACTGGTATTTTTATAAGAAAACAGCCATGTAAAGACAGAAATACCTCGGGAGAACAGCTGGTGATGAGCAAATGAGAGATCAAAGTCACACAGCTGCAGGAATGCCAGAGATGGCTGGAAAATTATCAGAAACTAGAAAAGGAAGGATTTCCCTGCAGTTTTCAGAGGGAGGATTACTCTGCTGCATTTTGATTTTAGACTTGGAGACTCTAGGATGGTGAGAGAATAAATGTCTGATTTATGGTTTGCTCCACCACTGAGCTACACCCCTGGCCCTTTTTAGTTTCTGTGACAGGGCTCACTAAGTTGGCTTGACAGGACTTGAATTTCCAAATCAAGGATCACACTGCAGCAGATCAATCGTGGCTTTTTCAACTGCGAATGAGTTGTGATTCTCCCCGTCTTCTGCTGCTGGAGTGAATTTGTATTTGGCTTTCCAAAATCAATTCCACTTCAGTGTAATCCGGTCATGGTGCTCTTTTCCTCTCAGTTTGTTTGGAATGACCATGTTACCTAAATCTGACCAAAGAATTGTCAGAGAGGGAAGAGGGCTCTTGGAAATGTTTTCCTTGTATCTAAACAGATGACAAAGTAGGAAAAGTTCATTTTTTCCCTCTGGAGTTTGATTTTGGGGTCTGAAATCTATAACAACTAGCTGTCCTGTATACAGGATAGCTAGGACTTATGTTTTGAAGCATTTACTTGTGCTTGTACTTGTGTGGCTTTATTGTATGACATGTCATCCTTCTCCTTGACAATCACAGAACTGGTTATCAATAGCCCTTCCAGGAAGATTCATATCATAGTGCTCATAGCAGCAAAGATGGTTATATTTTTTGACTAAGAGCAGTTATAATTGTATATAAGTCATGGACTCAGCAGCAAACTTTTAAAAATAAGTTAAATATTAAAAACCTGTAGGTTGGTACAGCATTTTCTGCAATTGAGGAACCTTTGTGGATGAGACAAAATACAAAAGGCAAAGTGAGCTGGCACAGATTTCTTTACTATTACTGTCCAATATTATGCCCCCATGGTGAGTTAGTATTACTATACTTGCAGTGTTTGCTGTAATGACACATTAATTCCTTATCTTTCCTATTATTAACATCATACGGAATAACCAGTATGATGTTACAGAAAGTACTTTGTCTAGAGTAGGAAAAGTCTATGTGGGTGGAAAGGTAAAGAATAGATAGATGTATTGAAGCTTTGATTGCTTCTGAGGTTTACTTCTACTGGTGTCTTCCCAAGAGGTAGTTTGGGTCAATGTAAGAACTTTTGTGACTCATATTCATGGTTCCTTATTGGCAGTAAACATTCATCACAATTTTTCAACACTCACATCTAACCCTTGTTCACTACGCAAAGAAGTTTTGTGACCATCTACAGCAGTCGCCTCAGTCCCTGCTCATGTAGCACATAAGTATTTGGTAAAACACAGGTGGAAGAAAAGGATAATTCCCATTAATCTGAAACTATCAATCTATCCACTAGGAGCAAGACAAAGAAATAAACTACATTCAGTGTAAACATCAGGAACCAATACTGGGGGCAATATACTAAAATAATTTCTTCATATTAGTTTAAATTGATAAAGTTAATTTGAAAATTCTCATTCCCAACCACAATTAAACTAGTGTCCATTTCTTCACTGCTCTATGACTCAATATAAGAATTATTTCCTTGACCATTACATAAAAATAACCAGTTGTTCATAGAAACACACAAAATAGAGATCTGTCAAAAGGTAATATTCATGGTATCTCCTAGGGTGTGAGAGGCATAAGGGAGCAAAGGATGAGCTCTAAATATACTTCTCAAACTGAGCATGCGGACCACCTGTTAGAATCATCCAAGAAACTTATCAAAACTGGACATTCTGAGAACCCATAATAGATCTACTAAATGAAAATGGCCTTGGATGGAGTCTTAAGTCACTCTCACTGGCACACCTGTGTGTGTGCAAAGAATGGTGTCATCACAGCTGCTTGAGGAATTCTTTTTAGGCATACATTCCCATCTACTTTCTAAATCTAAAGAAAGCTTGAGTTGCAAGTAAAAGTTTCAAAAGCTTCCAAGCAATTCTACCTTTTTGGAAACCACTGATTTCTTCTGATGTTGTTATTTAATGACAGAGAAATACGTCCAGGAAGTAACACATTCTAAATAATATAACATGTTAATGGTAGAGCCCTATCTCTGACATGGGCCTCCAGCGGGTGTCACACACTACAACTACCTGAACAGATATAGTTTTTGGTTTGTTTTTTCACATTTTTTATTAGTGTACATTAGTTGTACGGATTAATGGGTTTAATTTTGGCAGAGCTGAACATGCAGCTAACATTTAATCTTTTCCTCACATCCCTCTCCCTTCTAGTTTCTCATTTGTAGGGGGTAGGAATTCAATGTATGTAATATATGTTGATCATATTTATACCTCCTATTACCCACCCATTTAATAACATCTTTCATTACAGGAAATATCAAATAGAGAGAAAAAACAAAAATCATTTGATGAACCTCAAAGAGCTTACCATCTAGGTTCAACATAATCAGTGGATGGCTCAACTTGTGCCATCTACATCCTGTCATCTTCCTGTGCTAGCTCTGGGTAATTTAGAGTTAATTTCAAACTCATGTAATCTAAAAGTACTAACTTGATTATATTCCTATGAAGGAAAATGAAATATTATTAAACTTTATTGTGGTTTAGGGACTTCCTTTACATCTCAAATTTTGGAACCATCAAATATCAAATTTCATAAAGTAATTCTACATTTGTTAGTTTTATGTATGTCTTTCTCCCTTATCTTAGAATTAAGGACTATTTACAAAGCATTTATTAGTTTGGTGATCCATTCCATAACTGCTTAATTTAAGTGTAAAAGGAATTGTGATAATATAGGCAGTGCTATATTAAGGCACTCTGGATGAATTTAAGGACGGATTGAACACAGAAATAGAAATACCATACAATGAGGCAGTCTATGGACTTTTTGTTCACAAAACAAAACATAATTAGATCAACTCTTGTGAATTTGAAAACCTTGACATAAATTTTACTTCTATTTGTAAATACATAAGTAACATAGTAAGGTAGGAAAAATGTTTCATAATAAATCTTGTCAGATTGCATATAAAATTATGAAATGCTTATAAATTGGGATGTACATAAATCAGAAAGTGGGAGGAAGGGAGAAAGACTGGCTCAGGAACATCTTACCCTCTTTGGTGAGACAATTTAGGCATCATTCATAATAAATTATGCAGTGTGTGAATCAAGGTAACTATAGAGCAATCATCTTTTCATTCAATTAACAAGAAGCACAACACCACGTAAAACTCAAAAGTGCTTTTTGTTATTGCTACCTAATAGTTGAAATGCTCAGAAAAAAATTGACCATAGAAAGTAGTGTTTAATTGAGTATTTTGGTGTAATAATTCCAAGACTCTAAATCAAGTAATTTAATATCATGCAGTGCTTGATCTGCCATAATATATTGGAATGGAATAAAACATAAGACAAAGCATGGTGACCACAGCTATATTACATTAGGATTCCCTCTTTCAGATTTTAAAATAAATGGTGGCATATGAGAATCTTCACATTAGAGATAAACCTCTGATCTGATGCTGTACATAGACATTAGTGCAATGCTTTGATAATAGCTAGAAAGTAAATCTGTATGTGTATATAAATGTGTGTATACACACTTTTATACAAATTACATATGCATGTATAGATGGATGGATATACCAATTTTAATGTACAATAACAGAGCAAATGTTGTGCCAGAGTTCTTAGAATTATTCGAGGAAATTACAATAATACTGAACTCTATTGAATAATGTCTTTCATATTGCTTTCAGAAAGCAGATTATGGATTCTGATTGTTTTGCTTTATTTTTTGTTTTTAGATTAATCATGAAACCAAATTCTGCTATCTAGAGGAATACATTATTGAATCTGCACCAAGGAATGAAATTTCATCTCTTTTACAAATATAGTGTAGTACTCTAGATCTTCTGGAGGATAAATGATTTTTCACAGGTCACAAAGCAATTATTTGAAGAACCTGGTATTTTTATTTTTCTAAGAAGATGTATCAAGTAAATCACCCAGCAAACTGTAAGATATTGAACAGTATATAAGAATTCAATATAATACATGCTTTCTACCTTTTGGAGAATTGCAATCTAATTTGCAAGACAAGATACTGGTACAAGAACTAAGTTTTCAAAATGTGCTAAATCATGTGATACACAATTATAATGTTTTGGAACTGAGTTGAAGGAAAAAGTGTTAGTCACTGCAGACAAGGTGACATTTAGCTTTTTTTTGAAAGGATACAGACATGAGTTTTAGCCAGAAGTTCAGTGTTGAGTAAAAAGGAAAAGGAGGCATGTAAATAATTATCTATGCTTAAAAGCAAGAGTAAAGTATATTATATAATTAAAAGAAAGTCTAGCAGAAATGCAGCAGTTAATAAATATTTTAAGCAGAGGGGAGGAATCAGAAGAGATTTCACAAAGAAGTCTTAAATTTGACCTTCAATAACAGATATACCAAAGAGCATAGGGTGGAGAAGACATTTCAGCAATATGAAAAAACAAAACAGAAACACCAACAAGGAGATACAAGAAAAAGTAGGCATGGAGTATGTTAAAGAGAGATGGCTTGAAATGGCTGAGGCTGGTTTTAGGGAGCTGTGAAGGAAGGCTCAAACACTGAAACTTTTCCTGGGCAACCCAGGAGTCACCAACAGTTTTGCCATAGACTGACAAGGCAGAGTTTCGAAAGATAGTTCAGGTGACAAGAGGAAGTGGACCCCCGAACAGTGAGAAGCCGGGTAGCCCATTGGGAGGGTATTGTTATATGTTAAGACAGTAGATGATGTTAAGTAAAATAAATGAGACCTAGACGGTTTCTCTTACAAGACACAAGGTTTCTCTCAGATGAGAAACTCAAAGTATAAGTAAAAAGCAAAATAGGAGACAGATGATAGGAAACAAGGGGCTGGAATTTGTGGAGTTGGGGAGAGGATCTGAGCAGGGAAAGAAGTAACATGCAAGTGAAGTAAAGAGATTAAGGTGTGATACGCATAGGTACCTATTCCCCATGATGAATGCATTCATTATGCATCTCAAACATATACTAATTTTTAAACAGAATAAAGAAAGTGGAAGAGATATGATGTAACTAAATAACAGCTCAAAGTAGAACACTGACAAAATTAAAATAAAAGGAAGAGAAGAGAAGAAATAATGGTAGTGCCAATTGACTGATTACCAAGGGTGGGGAACAGTGAAAGATGATCCCAACGTTTCCACTGAGGCCCGATAACAGAAATGCGTTACTCAGATGAAGAAAAAAGGAAGACACGCAATTTTGGAAAACTAAACCCAAGACAGTTTTATCCAGTGTATAGGAAGTACCAGCCATCATCCTCAAGATATATTCTGGAGGCAGCTGGAAATGGGAACTCAAGACAGAAGACAGGGAAATGAAAGGTGACCGGGTACTCACTCTAATGATGTGACAGGATGAGAAGAACATGTGAATGGTGAGAGAGATGGAATTCTTTGAAGCAAGTTTTATTTGGGGAATAGCAGTAAATTATATAAGATAGACAGTTGGGTTCCTCTACCAAAATGCCCTTTCTGATGACTGTGTGGAGTCCTCACAGAAAATGGTGAGCACAGCTGGCTAGAGGATCTGGCTCCTGATCTTCCCATGAAGGGAGATTTTTATATGGCTCTTCCAGACATGTACACTGACCTTCTCCAAAAGCTAACTTTCATAAGTCTCAAACTTTTTTCTTTTGTTCTTGTCTTCATGTTTTGGTGTTCACACATAGCTCTGGGCTGTGACCTTAAATGAACCCTTCTGTTCTGCCTTTTGGTCACAAAACACACCCTCAAAACACCACCATCCCTTATTTCCAGCTCCACTCAAGGCGATGATAGCTCCTGAATTTCTACATTAAAGATGTAAGATCACTAGTATACTTGGAATGGGCTCTCTGAAGACTTATTTTGAAACTTCAATTTTCATATTAAGGTACGATTTCACTTACGTTGGATTTTAAGCAATAACACTCTCTAAAAATACATTTACTCACACTTTAGATCCATTGTCCCTTTTCATTTTGTTTTCTGGTAATTACTACTAATGCCATTGTGGAAGGTTGCTGGTATACTTAGTATTTTCCTGACGTATTCCTACTTTCCCATGGAGGCTATAAGAAATTAGCTCAGACTGGGTGACTTAAATGAATCATTAATATTCTCATAGTTCTGGAGGCCAGAAATTTGAAATCAGAATCACTAAGCTAACAGGAAAACAGCAGCTGGGCTGCATTTCCTCTGAAGGCCCTGGGGAGTCCCTTCTTGCCTCTTCTGGCTTCTGGTGGCTGCCAGCGTTCTTTGATTGGTTGCTGTTTCACTCCTCTCTCCCCCCACCTGCACATGTCCGTCTCCTCTGTGTGGAGGAGAGGACATGTCCTCTGTCATGCCCCACTTTGGAGGGGTTCTCCCTGTTTCAATCTCCTAATACAATATTTAAAGTTTACCAAAAGAACTAGGATAATTTCCAGTTTTTAAATTCCTTAATCACACTTACAATGACCCTTCTTCCAAACCCAGTAAAATTTATACTCGTAAGACAGCATCTTGGAGGCTGGGGATTTAGCTCAGCGGCAAAAGCGCCTGCCTGGCAAGCCCAAGGTCATGAGTTC
>NW_004955438.1:3472476-3477655 GCF_000276665.1 Chinchilla lanigera | reverse complement strand
CAGCATCTTTGGGGAACATATCCCAACTTACTACACTTGAGCTAATAAAGTCTCTCAAAACACATGGTGATGTCCCCGGCTGGCTCCCCTTGTGGAATCCTGAGTATCAAGATGCTATCTTACATACGAATTTAGATGTAAAGGGGAGCTTACTTTTGATCTCAATATCAGTCTCAACTCTTTTACCCCAATCTTTGAAACACACTGTTACTTCATGATGGATTTCATATGAAGCCTGACACTTTTGAAACTAGTCTCACTTTTGAATCAACTATTCGAACACTTGCATAAGAACTCAACAATGATGTGACCTATGGATTAATTAATATTCTGCCAAGCCTAATATCACCAATTCCCACTGGCAACATTAACATGAAATCAATGTTTTAGGCCCAAAAATATGCAACTAACCTTATAAAAAGTAACAGCAATTATAACACTGTTAAAATGAAATACATAATATAGGCTCCATACTGAGACATGGTATATACAGCAGAAATAAATATGTGTATTGGCAGAAGAGCTGTTTATAGTAGTTAAATACCATAGTAGTTAATGTTTTTAATAATTTCACTGAGAAGGAAGTCAGTGGCATAGATCTAACAGTAGATAATTCTACATTTAATTATAGTAAGTATGTCAGATTTTTCATTATTTGGTTGAAGCAACTTGAGAATAATATTTTGTTCCTCTTGATACACATGTTCTAAGTTACTGTTAGTCAACTACTGATTAGCTAAAGAACTCATTATACAGCCAGCAGTTTCTAGTATCTAACCCACAAAATAGAGAATCCACGGACAGATATTTATGCTATCAATACATTCCAGAATGATGTTCACATACTTTGAAGATGTGAATGAAAAGTACAGTTTGTTTTCTGCATTTGGTCTTTGAAGAAAGTAATAATATATGCAAGTGTACAAGTTTGAAATGAAACAAAAAATTGCAGCTTGGATGTTTCAAACATCTGGATGTTTGATGTCCGTCAAATACTAAGAGGATTAGCTGAAACTTCGTACTTATTAATCTGATCGTTTTTGAATCAAAGTAATGATTTTTCATTGAGCTAGCAATGTCAAAAATATTTAAAACTAGTATTTCAAACTATTCACCTTGATAATTCATCTCCATTAAGTTTGGGCACTCACTCATAGAAACTATATTGGTGGTATCTTTGTTCATAAGACACAAAATGTATTTATCATATTTTTAAAATAAATTTTAGGGGCTGAGGATTTAGCTCAGTGGCACAGCGCCTGCCTGGCAAGTGCGGGGTTGTGAGTTCGATTCCTGGTACTGGAAAAAAACCAAAAAACCAAAAAAAAAATTTTATTCGTTTTATTTGAATATTCAAAAGTGACTTCTAGGTAATAGAAGATAGTACCCAGGTAGGCTTTGGGCCAAGTGAACAGGGATATTAATGGGGGTCTTGTATCAGTGGAAAATAGCAGAACTTTAATAATTGGAATCCTGGTCTGAGAAGAGAAGCAAAAATGTTGACAAAGGTAAGCAAGTGATTAAAGTATTGAGTTCCAGAGGTTTAAGAGGAACCATTATCAAAGTTGCTTCCTGTCCTGGAACAAGATGAATTTATTGATGAGAGTGATTAGACCCTCCAAAAAAAGTAAAGCTGGTCACTTTGTATATTATCCTACAATGGAATATATTAATTGCCAATTCTTGCATGAGGTTAAATGCTTTTCTATAGCAAAACAGTGAGCTTACTCTCTTTAAAATATTATGAAAAGAAGTCCCCAATGAACTGGGGCAAGGACAGGAGCAGAAGATTCAAATGGAAGCTAGCAAGAATCTAGGAGCAGTAGAGAGACTTCCTTCCAAACAGCTCTATTAGCTCGGGGAAAAGAATGTAATCACAGCGCTGTAGAAGTTCTTCTACATCCTCACACAAGAAACGCTTGGACACTTTATAACCTTGTTCTTTTCTGTTTTCTTCCGACTTACACCCTGCTGCACCTCAGAGGACAACAGCTCTGTGTACAATTTGAAGTTTTAAACTTTAGTTTCCTTTGAGTTATGTGTACACAAAATACCTCGGGGCAGCATGGAAACCCACTCTTTTCTTGTGGCTTCATAACTCACAAGACAGCTGAACGGATTTAAAATCTCTTTGACCAATGAGTTTAAGCCAATGTGAAGCCCAGGAATTTTGAGGCTTTGACATCTGATTTTTCAAGAAATGCTTAATTTCAATTAGAATTTACATTTAACATGTTACAGACATAACTCCTTTGCTTTAGAAAAAGTCTTGTGTAATAATTGGTAACTGACGTATTACATTTTAAAATAATGTGCTTAATGGCCAACTCTATATCTTTTACCAAATTATTGAACAAAACTTAAAAATAGTGATAGTAGATTATGCTTTCATGTTTTAATATTGCATTTGAAGCATCAAAGGTATGGAAAATGCTTTATATATAACAAAAATTAAGGGACATTCTATAAACCTTAGTACTTTACAGTAAAAAGATCTTCTGTTAAAAATAGAGTATTAAGTGGGTGGAGCTCGGGAAGAATGGGCAGTAAATACATTATTCCCACCCCAAAACTTCTCTTTCAATGACATAAAATGAATCGGTCACACCAATTCTAATTTTCCTACACTTTAGTTTATTGCTTTGGTACTACATGGCTTTGATCAGAATTCTTCAGTGAAGGCTCGGCATTTTATTTCTAGCTTTTTAAAGAAATCACTGGAGATTTGGTCCAAGCATTTACTCAAAAGTGGTAAAAGAATAGGCTTCCTGTACGTAAGGACTATTGTGCTTAAGTATTATATAAGGACTATGATAATAAGATTTTCTGAAAAGATTCCTCACTTGAGAAACAAGACTATAAGATATGGTTTCCCCTCTGCTGTTAATTAGCCTTCTGTTCTGAGAAATCTTCTAACTTCCTTGGGCTTCATATTCATCATTTAAGTTTTGAACAAGTAAAAATTATAATAACCATTGTATTTACCTGCACAGAGATATACCCCAAATAAGAGTTTTGAGTGATTTTTATTTTCATGTATTAGCTATTTTTAATAAATGAGATAAAGTGAAATATAAAATAAATATAATAAATACTGTACAATTATGAGCTCCATTTTTGTATTGTATGGGTAAGACAATTTCTCAATTATCTTTCAGGAAATGGGTTTTGAGTCTCAGATACACAAAAAATTATGTATCACATGAAACTGCTTGGACATCTGCCATCTATTTATCAACCAAGCTGTCTTGTCTCCCAGCTTGCCATGACATCTGGATTGTAAATGTCGTGACATTTCAGTCATCCAGCATCCCCAAAATGACACACCCGACATCCTTCGTTGGTCCCTAAACAATTTTAAACAGAATTTAAGAGCATGCATAGAACTATATCCTCTTTTACCAGCAACAGAGAGGACCTATTTGATAAATTATCAAAGAATATTTTTTTGGGTGGCTTGGCAAAAAAAAGTAAAGAGCAAACCCAAATCTGGTCAGAACTGCACTAGGTTGAGGGAGAGGCAGCCTTGACTTGGTCGAAAAAAAATTCGCATCTCCACTAGAAGACCTTCAATAATAGATTTGATACGTTTAGTGACTTCAACTCCATGAAAATTAAATAAATGATCCAGAAAATGTTACATTGTACAGACTATATTGAAGCTAGCTAGAATCACATTTATAACCTTAATTAACTGCATCATCACTGCATCCATCTACTGGCACATTATCAGAGCCAACAGGTAAAAGAAGGTCCTTGGCTCCTGTCAGTGTAGGGCCGCGTCTGCGTAGAGAATTTATGCAAGGAATTAAAGATACAAGCATGAAGACTGAGATACTCTCATGTTTCTACGTTTTATATATTGGAATAATAAAGATTAACACCTGTTGCAATTGTATGTTCTCTTATAGGCTTTCTTTGTTCTCTATTATTCCAGCAAAAAAAAAAAGTAATCAGAGTTATAAAAAACAAACCAACAAACCAAATCTTGGCTCATGTAATAAATGGCCAGTTCATTTTGTCAAGATAGAGATCTGTGAATTCAGCGGTTTCCTATGGTTTGAGAAACTGTCTGCTTTCACACCTTTGCTCCTCTTGAGTGATAAAGAATCGCTGCAGATCTGTGCAGAAATGGACCAACTTCATTATCATGTACAGCAGAGGTTTTAACTTCATATTTTTTCTCCTCTGCCTGAAGGAAAAATGATACCCTTGATAACCAAAGAACATTATTAAAACCGGGTTCCCAAAGAGGCTAATGATAACTAAATTCTTTCTCCTTAAGGAAACCAAATTGTGAATCCAGTTATGCATATTGCACTTGACACAGCAAAGATTTTGTACTGCTGGCTGTTAAATGGCAGTGAGATTTTATTTTTTATAGTACAATTCCTAGAATTAGTGGAAGGCTGGTATTTAAAACTCATTTACATTTTAAGATTTATTATTATGGCTTTTATGAACACTCAGTGTGTCACTAATATGGTGCCTGCACCCCCACCTTTAGTTTATGCTGCTGCAGTCGCTGCTGCTAGAAGGGCCATGTGGTTTAATTACTCATCCCCTGCATATTGTGCAGTTCGGTCACAGTAGTAGAGTCATGACAAGGACTTCATTTATGCAAGGTCGGGACCCTTAATTGGAACACTTTTTAAAGAGCTTATTCTAATGATATTAACAATAATGTCAAAATATCAGTTTGAGCATTTTCTTTTAACCCCTAAAGAGTCATCGCTATTTTTACTCTGTCAACCAGACCACATTATAGCAGCATAAAGTGATTAAGTGGACATAGGTTCAAATTCCACCTTCACAGTCTAGCAGTTTTAGGAACTGAGAGGAGCTTTTTAAATTTTTTATTCCTCAATTTTCCCTTCTATAAGATGAAAACAAGAGAATCTTACTTAGAGGTTTGTTGTGGGAATTGAGTGAATTAATAAATGTAAAAGTATTAAACAGACCCAGGCTCACCAAATGCATACCACATGCAGCTATTATTATAGCAGTGTTATAAATGAAACCTCACAAAAAACCCAGTTTTAAATCTAGGCAGGCCTCATGTTCTGTTCCTTAAATGACTTTAATTCCCTGGAAGAATGATAGCCTCTTTAATAAATGGTGCTGGAAAAATTGGCTTAATACCTGCCAAAAACTGAAAATAGACCCAAGCCTATCACCA
>NW_004955438.1:3368304-3471182 GCF_000276665.1 Chinchilla lanigera | reverse complement strand
AATAAATAAATAAATAAATGACTTTAATTCCCACATAGTCTTTTAATGTATCCTTTAATGAAAGAGATTACTAGTTAAATTTCTTCTTGCCTGAGAAACATGCTTGGGCGCATATACACACAGATGTGATCCAAAGCTAGTAGCACAGCGTAGTCCCACCAGGGAAGACTAACCCTGGGAAATAACCCTTCGGCCCTTCCCATCCCATAGCTCTTCTCACCAGCATACATGGGGTGTACCTTTTCTCTGAAAATAACTAAATTATTAGGCTAAATTTAGAGTAAACATTAAAAGTTTATGGGTTATAGTGACCTTAGCTGGAGTTAATTGATCAAAGTGTGAGTTGCTCAATACGTAATGGACAAGAGAGATCCATTATGGAAAAAAAAAACCAGAACAGCTGAGCTAGGAAGAGCCCTGCACAGTGCTTTCATGGTCTCAGTCTAAGCAGTAAAAAGTCCAGTCTACCAGGATATTGTGTGCTAGAGGCAGATATAAAGACAACAGGGAAGGAAAGGTATGTATTGGGAGAGTGAGACATACGCATTTACTTTACATTCTTATATCTATACTTGGATCTGATGACAGGGGGAGGGAGAAATAAAAGAATTATATTCAACTAATGCCAAAACTTTGAAAAAACTATTGAAAAGCTATAAAAGCTGACACCTTGTAAATGTGTCTGCAATGAATGAAAAAAAGAGGAAAATCTAGATAATTAAAGTGATTAGAAAGGCAAAAAAAAATCAGAGATAAAAGGAATAAAATTCTAATAAAAACAATGAAGTCATAAATAGATCATTTGGAGAACCAAGAAACTCACTAGGTAGAAATATTTAATGAATTCAACTGTTTTCGTGGTTAAGAGTTATTTGCGATTAAGTAGTAGCTTTCAATTCCTGATAGTCTTGAAGAACGAATAAGGGCATATTATCTAAGAAAAATGAATGTTAAATTGGAAAATCCAGTGATCAGTCCTTAATGGGATGTGTGGCTTAGAGAGTGTTTTATTATTTACCATTTTGCATGATGCCTCTGTGAAATCTTTTAAATAAGAAATCTGAGGGAATAACCGAAACACAAGTGAAATCACAGCGCAGAATAAAAGCCATTCTTTAAGCTGGAGCTTAGCCTGTTTAGTAATTTATGAGGTGTCTCAGCTGAAGCTCACAGGCCCTTGTGTGTTGTTGTAATTTGGGAAATTTCTGGAAAAGCCGACCAGACAGAGGCAGGGAGAGTGACTGTGGCCCCTTTCCCCACTTGACCTGTTCTGCAGGGCTGAATTTCGAGCTCAGGGATCATCACTGTTTTCCTCTACTCTGACCACAGAAGCCATACTCCTGAGCAATCTCTCACTGTCCTCCTGGAGTAGCGAGATCTTCATTCTATGTATTTCCAAGTTGCACATTTTACAGTAAAGGAAATGGACTGTCTTTTGGTGAGAGATGAGCTATCTGCCTAAGAGCAAACAGTTAACGTACTGAGTAGGTCAAGGCTTTCGGTCATAAGGAAATGATTGTTTACTTTCCTGAAGAATCTGCAATAAATTTCCTTTACATATTTTTCTAATCTGGAATATTCAAAACGTTTACATTTATATATTAAATTTTGCTCACCTAGAAGCACATTTTTAGAACTAAATACTTAATATCTGCAATTCTTTTTTATTTCTTGGTCATGAAATAACAGCAGTATAATAGGATATAGAGAAAAAAGTACTTTCTGCATAAGTCTTCTTTAACTGCTGTAATGAACTTCTTTCTATAATTCACTGAATAAAGAAAATCAAAATGCCACGTCTGATTCACCAGTGTGTCTGGATAAGACAGTTTATTTAAATCATTGGAACGACCAGCTGAATTAATTCCCATGTCCAGGGTGAAGAAATTCTAATTGGTAGCCTCTATCAATTGCTTTCAATCTTTTCCAAATTACAGCACACATAGAAAATGAAAGAAATGGAGACTTCCACGGTGGAAAGGACTTGCCCAAGGACTATGACGACATCAGGCCCGAATAAGCCAAATCAGGCTGTACAGACATTAATTTATTTAACCTGGTACATCTTAGCAGTGTTCTGAAGATTAAAACTGGCCTAGATTTCTGCAGTGTTGTCAAATGTGCTAACCCTTTAGTAGGAAAAACAGGAGAAGCCATTCACTAGCCAATTCCAAAGCAATCTAATCTGGTTTCTTGCCTTAGTCAAAAAAAAGAAAAAAGGGCCTGAAGCTATTCTATGCAGGTGAGTACCTCCCTTCTTTGTGTACCTATGATGAAGATGAACTCCCTATCCACCACTGTCTAATGGTGGTTCATATGATCACACGCATGTCTCGTGTGGCCCAGCCTGTCCAATTACAAGCTTAGAGGACAAGGATTACAGGCTTGACTCTCTCCACAAACCGCTTGCTCTTCAAACCATGTCTGGTTTTATTTAAATCCAGTCCAGCTTCAACTCTTGATGTTTCCAAATAAAACAAAGATGCTCAAAATAAAATTCCCAGCACAAAGCCCATCTGTAAGCCTTTTGTCTGGAAGAAGCCATGGAAAAAAGAGTAAATTCAACCTATTATAATTTTGATTTTAAAATTGAAAGCGACTATACAGAACACCTCCTTCAATTCCTTCATTTGAAAGGGAGGTTGTTAGAAATTTAGACAAAAAAGGAATGCATCCAATATCTCTGCTTAGAGATTGCTATGGTCCCTAAGTTTACAATTTTTCTTCTTTCTTTTAGAAATAAAAGACCTTAAGTTTTTTAAAGCAAGATTTATGGCCATCAAGCTGGTGCCTGTACTTTCTTGCATCTTGTTTTCTGTGACCTTACATGATGGGTGTTTCTTTAGCGGCTTAACCTGAAGCATGGAAAGGCATGATTTTCTCATTTTCCTCCTTCTACTGAAGAAAAATAGGAAAGACTTGAATCTATAGATGAGAACCACACACAAGGAGTTCAGAATACCCCATAATCCTAAACAAGTCACCCTTTCATTGACCCATATGAACTGAATTAATGAAGAATAAAAGAATTGCCCATCTTACTAAGCCACTTTGCATTGGTGATAGAGAATGTTTTTGTATTAGAAACTGACAAGTAATACAGACAAAAAAACTGAAGTAATACAGACAAAACTTCAGCTCTTCTTTAGATGATGGCAGAAGTCTCACCCTAACAGTGTCAGGCACTTTGTCAAAGTGGCAGTCACCGAGAAATAAGATGTGACCCTTCAAGGAAAAAAGGTCTACTCCAGGGCAGGAATCATCAGTATCCCTAGTGCTCAGCACATAGTAGGCACCTAATCAAAACTGTAAATAACAATCCATGCTGCAAGTTGGCACCTGGCATTACACATACCACACCCCTTCCCTTTCCCATTGCATCATCTTACTTTCTTGTCAATAAGGCACTAATTTCTCAGGAGACAAATGAGAAACCTACTTCCCCAGTGCAATATTAATTATTCCATGCCACTGCTGACTCCCGACCATATCAGTCTTTAGCAGTGTGCAAAGATGAATGGTGAAACAGCCATTTGAAAGGAAATCATTATGGCACCTCTCGGCTCTGTGTTATCACATTCATATCAGTTTGGGAGATAGCTTTGAAACTGCTTGTACTGCACTGAGAACCAATGTTCCAGCGCTGGCCTGCAAAGATGAAAACGTCTCCTCCTGCCTTCAAAGTCTTCCTGTTGCAGTGCACCTTTCAAAGGCCCCCACTGTTTATATAAAGGCTGTCCTGGGAGCAGTGGGTGCCAGCGACCTTCTCTTTATAACAGAAAGCAACTGGGGAGAAAAGGGAGCTGTGTGCTGGCAGGAGATGGATTATGGCAGGTCTGAGCAGCGCTGGCCTTATCAACCAGGATTTGCAGCCTGATCCCTTGCTGAACATGCTGGAGCTCCCTACCCTGGCTCACCACAGGCTCTCCCCAGGTCGGAGAAGGACTGAACATCTCCCCAGGCCATCAGCTAACTAGTCTAAACGTCAAACATGCAAAAGCTCCAGTTTGCTTTAAAAGTGAGCCTATCAGTCAGTTTGACTTTTAATTTTCTAAGAAACACCTACTCAGTTAACACACTGCAAGACAATTCTAGTTCTAAAATGTTCTACCTTAAAGCAGAGGTTGAGTTGTAGAAAGCTTCAAAGAGGTTCTCCTACTGGCTTCTGGGAAAAAGCGCCACACAGAGAACAGCAGTCTGGGCGGTAATGGTTCACTTTTCCTGCCAAGGGAAGCCTCATACAATTTCAGTGTCTGATTTGCACATGTGTGAAATGCATTTCTTCCTACAACAGGCCTCTGGGTGACAAAGGGATCCTTCTCTCGGGTTGGGGGCTGACTGCTTTTATCCTGATACTTCCTTTAAGTTCTAGAGGGGAAAAAATCCAGGATTTATTTTATAGTAGTTTCCTTGCAGGCCAAAGAAGAAAAAAAGAGTACAATATTTGCACAGTGGGGGTCCTTTCTTTCTTTTAGTTTTTCGTTGCCATAAAACAGCAACAAGAAAATAGGGTCATTCACAGGAGATGGACCAAAACAAGAGGAAAGAGGAATGAGACATCGGCCAATGCAATTTCTTAGCCTCAAAGGTTAGGCCAGCCAATGTTATTCTTATATTTGATCACCTGCAGGCATACATGGGGCTGTGACCTGAAACAAACTAGTCATTTGCTCTGTTCTCCTCTACATTTATAACTTTCTAGGCCTGGTGTGCAAGCTTTCCAACTATCTTTTGCTCTTTTTCCAAGGAAGTGAAGTGACCCCAAATCACAAAGCACCACTGCACAGGTCATGAGAGAATATATTTATATGAGAAATTAACACCCCTTGTATCCTTATTTTGATTGGTCAGCAAGGACTTTCTGTATATCAAGTGCTCGTAATTCCTCCAAAAATAGCTACTTGAACATACACCATTGGTCAACTCAAAATGCAATTCACTAGAAACCGACCATTTGAAAGTTTAAAGAGATAGACTTTCTTGTTATTGTAGTTTCATGCAGCTCTTGGTGCAAAGTGTCGAATGCTAAGAAAAGCTTATCAGAGATGCATGTTAGGCAACAGATACCTAGGAATGTAGCAAGAGCAGTACATCATCTTGAGTGTTACATGTTTATATGGCAAAGTAACAGTATCACTAGCAAAATAACGCCAGCAACATTTATTGAACACCTACAATCTGCCAGATATCATGATAAGCAATTTATGTAGATGATATTCAGTTTTTCCAAAGGCAAAAATGGAGAAGCAAGGTAACTCGCCAACACTTCCTGGCTTCTCCTGGATGTTCGAATTGGATATAAATGGGTCTGACCTCAAGGCAGGCTCTTTCCCCTTGTTCTTTATCTCATGCGTGATTACTGGAGAGTCACAGTGACAAAACAGCTGTACTACATGAACATGAATTTCAGAGGATGACAACAATTTAGTTCATTATATTCCAAAAGCCTGGAGAGTTTTTCAACAAGGGATTACACAAAAGACATTCATATCCCTTGACTTTCAACAAGGGATTACACAAAAGACATTCATATCCCTTGACTTTCAACAAGGGATTACACAAAAGACATTCATATCCCTTGTAATTTAATCTTGCTTTCTTCATCTATAAATCAAGGAAATAGTAGTGCCGTATGTGGAAAGTTCCGAGCCTTGTGAATAACACCAGTAAGTTCTTGTTACATAACTCTTATTAGATAACTGACAGTCATACCCATGGATAATGCCAGTTAAGCAATTGTGAGAGTCTTTACTAGTACTAAGCAGGTGACTTTTATGAGCCAGTTTGAACACAGCACAAAGTACTTCAGATTCAACATATTTGTCCTTTTGATCCACTAGTATGTTGTGACTAGGGTTCAAAGAGTTGCATGTTGAGCATTTAGAAATTCCTTTTCTGCTAGTCAAATTGTTGTTATAATGAAATGAAATTATGTAGAAGCACCTTTATAATTATATATCCTTATCCAGAAAGACTAATGTCAGTTTTATGATTGAGAAATAGCATTTTAAAACAAATCCTTGCAAGAGGTAAAAGTCTAAATCACATGCTTGACTTTCCATTAAAATTTTTCTTTTAAACAAGTTAGCTAATACAAAAATAAAGGAAAGAAGAAAGGAAGGAAGGAAAGAAGGAAAGAAGGAAGGAAGGAAGGAAGGAAGAAAGGAAGGAAGGAAGGGAGGGAGGGAACAAAATTAGCCTAAGTCTCTGGTTTCAGAGCTGAAAAAATTTAAAAATATAGAGACAAAACTGCTGCTGGGGTCTTTCTTTTGAAAAGATAGTAGGAATTTTCTCCAAAATGTGGCGGGAATCCACTTATGTAAGTTCCCTGGGACTCAAATTTGTCACTGAGGGAGCCACCTGACAGCTTCTTTTAGTGCCTATAGGTAGAGAGATGAATCAGATTAGTTTCCTGCCTTAGAACAATGCTCCTCAGGGCTACACTCATGTGCAAAAAAAGTACGAGGTCTAGCAAACAACTAAACCATTACTTTTCTCCCTCCAATATCTCTGTCAGAAAATACTGCAGGATTATGACTTTATAAATATTCTGCAAATGAGATTCGGCTACAAAAAATAAACAGAGGAGTTGCTTTTTTGTAAGGTATACCAGATCATTAGTGAGATCATAAGCCTGCTGACATTGCTTACTTGAACATTTCACTGAAATATCACAAAACATGCCTGTGATTTGCCACTTTTTCTCTAACCTTCTTGACTGGAACAGGGAAGTCAATAGGGGAATCCTTCTGTAAATTTAGAGTTGACCATGACCTACGTCAGCCTGACCTCCACCTTGGTGATTTGGTCCAGCGCCACTAAGGTACTAGGAGAAAACATGGATTTGGATCTTTCTACTTCTAGTCCTGGAACTTGTCTGGAATTGCTCACTTCCATCTAACAGCCAATGTGAGTCAGATCAAAAGCAGGAAAAGACTCAGGGATGAGAGTGATTGAGAGAAAGATGCAAGCAACAGTGATCACAGCTTTATTAAAGTAACCCTTGGCTCGGTGTGTCTAAACTCTCGCCTTCCAATTTCTGTCTTGTTTTACGAAATGGAAATTGTTACACATCTCATTCTGACGTTCCCTCAACAGTCCTACGTTTTTATGTTTGCCCAGGTTTCAAGACCCCAAACAGCTTTCCTAGAAACAATCCTACACAGATTTAAAAACTAAGTGATGTTTCCTCTTTGATCTCCCAAACAGTTCTGCAACTTCTGTGCCTGGTGCTCACATGGTGATTCTAGAACATTTGGAAACAAGAACAAATAATTTAGCTTCACTTCACCATCCCAAGTGCTCTACTCTGTTCAGGCTTCCAGGCACAAACCACAGTAAAGCCTCCCTGTGTGCTTCCTCATTTGGCCACCCTCAGACTACTGTTAAATGTCTCCTTCTCCACAAGTCTTCCAGGCTTCACTGCGTCATCCAATTCAGTACTGATTTAAAGCTTGTTTGATGCCACTCAGTTAGCTGCTTGAACATGTGTGTAAGCCTATTACTAGTTTTTTCAAAAGACTTAGAAGCCCTTCAGGGACACAACCATCCCTCTGTCCCGCAGCTCCCAGGTAGATTTGCTCGAGTACCATGTACCACATAGCTGACCTCTCTCGTAGTTGGAGCTCAGAAATAAATGTTGGCTGTTTTTGTCTTAAATGGCTGGAAAAGCTTGCAGTTTTTAAGCATCCCCCAAAGTGTGCAGCAGGATATGAGATTCCTATATTTCAGAGTTAATTACATGATAGATGATAGCAGTCTCTGCTCACTGGACCTCAACAGCTCTTCCTCCCCTGCAAGGTTTCAATCTAAAAATCTCTCCTCAAAGACTCATATGTTGAGGGTTTGGTCCTCAATATAGCCACTCAGAGGTGGATAATTCTGGAAGTGATTGGCTCACAAAGGCGCTAGCTTCACCAGTCAATGAATCTACTGGTGGACTCATAATTTGATGGCATTATTGGGAGGTGAAGGGCTTGTGTGAAGGGAGTGGATCATGGGCGCATACCCTTGGGGGCACATCTTTCCCTGCCTCTTCCTCTCTGATGTCCCATCTGCTGTCTGACTGCTATAAAGTGAGTGGCCTCCTGTGTCACATGCAACCACTACTGTGATGTTCTGTCTTACCTCAGGTCCAAAGTAATAGAGCTAGCAGAAAGAAGGATGGAGTGAAACCGCAGAAACATGAGCCAAAATAAATGTTTTCCCCCTTTAGATCATGTTTCTCGGGCATTCTGCCACAGTGATGGAGAGCGGGCAAACATTCCCATTGTGACCATGGAAACTATTTCAAGACATTGTCAAATATTCCCTTAAGGAGAGCGATAGAAATCACCCCTGACTGAGAACCACTGAATACATAACATATATTATACTCACAACCACGATAGAGGTACTATTAGGAAGTATTTGCTGTAACTTTTCCTGATCTCTGCGGCTCAGAGAAACAGTACACCACTGAAAAATGTGACGAACAGAGCACAGTTCTATTCTCAGCAGTGAGCCTATTGCAACTATCTTTTTGGTGGACATTTATCTCCGAGGATGGGTCACACATGTGTATCAGAGTGGTCTGCGTAAACCTGTGAAGGCTTATGTCGTTTCTAAATAGGTGCATGAGAAACAT
Source organism: Chinchilla lanigera (assembly GCF_000276665.1). Classification (NCBI taxonomy): domain Eukaryota; kingdom Metazoa; phylum Chordata; class Mammalia; order Rodentia; family Chinchillidae; genus Chinchilla; species Chinchilla lanigera. Next base: position 3,462,556 of record NW_004955438.1, on the reverse strand, counting down.
CTCACTTGTTTGCAGTTCTTGAGTATAGCGGCGAAAGTGTACTGTAGAAAGTATATTCCTTCTTCTCTAAGCCTGGGAGACCTAGCTTGGAGAAAACACCACAGAGATTTTAACATGGAGACAAAAGAAAAAGAAACAAGGGAGGCTATTAAAAGGAAATCGAGAAGGGGCGGCCAAAGTGTGCACTGAATTCCTGGGGTAGAGCCCAACACGCAGGTACCGCTCCTCATCTGTCGGCTGCACTGATTGCTGTGCTTGTGACACAGCCAGCTCCTGAGAGGGGAAAGGGGAATTTGGCTCTGCACCTCAGAGGCCACTGACGCCGGAGAGGAGATGAAATTGAGTAAACACTTCCTGAAAGGGTAGCAATTAATTCTAAAGATGGCAATTTATCACATGGCTGAAAAGGGACACAGGAAACTCTGGGGTATACTCTTGGGTGACAACTCACTGCTAGTTCTGCAGTTTCATTTGTCTCCTTTACACACACATGCACAAAAGAGGGAGAATGAAAACTTGGCGGAGGAGAAAACAAAGCAGAAGAAATGAAAACCCTGTTCAGGTTATTAATGGAGTGGACTTGAATTTCATGAATCTTAACGTTCTGTTCTTGGCATGGGCAGTAGATCATCAAAGACATTGCAATGCACTCAACAATTAGGGCAAACTTTAGACAAACAGGGCTGGGCATGTCTCCTAAGGTCAAGCAGCTAGGCCATGGATAAGACCCAAAGAGGGAACAGAACATGTAGCAGGAAAAGTTTGGTGTAAATGCATATGGTTTATGAATCCCCCATTCCTATTTCATTCCATTTTGGTCTTTGTCCTCATTTCCATCTCATTTTCGTGAGACTCTTAGAAACCACAAAGCTTCCAATTGTGGAAATAAAGCTTTGTTTTTCCCTATAAGCATAAAATATTTTCAAATAGTTCTTCAAGGCTAGCATACTGATATATATCTCAGGCTCTCTAGATGCCTGCTGCTCCTTTTAAAATGCAATAACTTTTCAATGTGACATAGGTATGGATTGTATAGCTACGAATACACAGAAATAGCTTTGAATGAAACACATTCAAAATCATGATTACTAGAGGCAAACAAGTATGCTCCTTAATTTGAAAACTTTAAGGAGTGAGAACTGTATTGATTGATCATCTCTTATATTCCAGGTATTTTGTTACATTTAATGCATGCATGAACATATCCATCCATCCATTCTTCCATTCACCCATTCATCCATCTATCCAGCCAGCCAGCCAGCCAGCCAGCCAGCCAGCCATTCTCCCATCCATCCATCCATCTAGCCATTTATCTATCCAGCCACTGTTCTTTTATTTTAAAAAATGTGTTGAATGCCTACAAGTAGCAGGGAATAGTCAATCTGCTTAAATAAAGCCTAAAGTCTATTAGGAGAGGCAGACATGAAAAGACAATAATAACACAGTAGAAGTAATATAGTAGTAGGTTAATGATAAGCTCCATATACTATTTAGATACATTAAAAAGGCAACTGGATTGCAGAAAGACACGGGGATATCACTGTGGACACTGGTTCTTTGCAAAAGCACCAGCGTGTTTCTATACTTACATAAGGTATAAATGAGGACAGTTTACTCTGGAAGAGAAAAGCAAATGTGTGACTAGAATATTATATGGGAGATGTGGGTAATATGAGTTGGAACAAGAAAGTCAGCATGGTGGCAAGAAGTATACCATCCCAAGGAGATTAGATTTTATCATAAAGTCAATGAGATCCTTTGGAGTTTTTAAGCTAAGGATGACTTAATCAGATATGGACTACAAAAAATGATCCTGGCTGCATTGTGGCAGCTATTGAAGATAGCCAAGATTGGGTACCTGGAAACCATTTAGAAAGCTACTAAAGCAAACAGGAATATGGCAGTCATGATGGAGAGAAATTAATTCAGTACCAATTAAATGCATAAAATGAGACGTCAGCACAAGTCTTGCAAACCTCAGTAGCACTTTGATACCAATCAAAACTTAACACTCACTTTATGGATGAGGCTTAGCAAGGCTAAGTGACATGCTGAAGATTAAACAATAATAAACCAGCAGAGAAATAAATATGTGATGTTTGACTCTAAAATATGTTCTAGTCTTACTAAATGAAACTTGATTTCTCCCTCTATAGTATTCATTTAATGTCTTTAATGCTGGGGATTGAAAGTGAATGAAATCTGCTTTGTGACAATAAATTGCTCAGAATCAGACAGACCTTTAGAGACTTCATACTACCACATCCTACCTCTTTCTGCAATCCCAGCAATATGCCCTGGGATAGCACTTTTGTAATCTAATAATTTGCACAGTTGAGAAAAGACATTCAGATATTGAGTTTAAAATTTTCCTACCCTTGATTTCATCCCAGTATCCAAGAATATGATGCTGTGCTTCTGGCCAGCCACCTTCAAATACCTATCTATAACCTGTAATGCCATTTCCTCTGAGTTGTCACTTAGCCAAGCTATACATATTTAGCTCCTTTAATCTGTCTTCCTAACTCAGTTTTGCAATTCCCCTGACCATTCTTTGTTGCTTCTGTCTGGACTGCCTCCAATTTTTCTACATCGTGAAAGAAGCTATGCAAGCAAAGGATACAGTGTTCTTATTAATAATTCTACTTATACATCATGTATTTTCACCAGTTTCAGGCCTCTTTATTACTTGGGATTTTTTGCATAAAAATATCCTATGTTTTGAGAAGGCATTCTACTGCAACTGTTCATTTCTTCAAGGAGATTCACATACCACCCACCTTTTGTATCCCAAAGCATAATGCTGTAGAAGAAGGAATGTTAAGCATGTTAATATACTGCTAGGCAGTAATGATCTGTTTCTTGAATTAGTTGGGTAGTAAGATTCTTTTCTCTGTTATTCTTTTAAAGTTTCAGGAGGATGTAGAAGAATAAAAATAAAATTTTCTGCAAGATGTCTTTAAATGGGATGCATTTATGACATTCTTATAGGGCTTATTTGCAGCTCTTTAAAAATAATTGACTATCTAATTAGAGAGATAGATCACATTGGTTGAGAACACACATAGAGATAAATACTGCTTTTTATAACCTCCACTATCGTAAATGCAGAGGCACACAGAGCAAAACTCACACAACATTTTTAACTCTTAAGTTTTCTCCGTCTATATATGTTTTCCAAAGTGGGACCTCAAATGTGTTCTTTATCTTTATCACTTATTTATTTTAATATTTAAAATCTTCCTACATTTACCATTTAGTTCTACTAACAGTCCTCATTCTTTAGAGAGAGGAATTCTCCATGGCACATATACAAAGCCAATACGAATTTTTCTAGTATATTGGCTGAAACTTAGATAACACTGAGAGTGCAATGGATTTAATTGTCTTTATTTTTAGGCATCTTATTTATGGCCTTTTTAGATCTGCTTGAAGAGTCTCAATAGTAAAAGGATCTTGGAAATGAAGCAAGGAGGAGTTGTTATGGACTTGCAGCATGGATGGGTTCTCTAAAGGTCCTAATGCTGAATTGTAAGCCCAACCACTGACTGGTTGGAAATATGTATGAGGTTCTTAAAGTGCCTGTTACAGTCTACCTGTCCGAAAACCACATAGGGACTCCAATATAAAGTGTGCATCTATGTTCATTCCAACCAGTAAAGCACTTGTGGAGGTAATGAGCCACGGGTACTAGTGGAGTTGAGCTTGTCAGAGCAAGATGGTGAGGCAAAAATGGCAGGCAATTCACCAAGAAGGCAATATTTGAATTGAATCTTGAAGGATTATTACTTTTCCAGGTGGATAGAGTAGGTAAAAAAACAAGCAAAATAATAAGGCTAGCTAACATTTACTGATTATTTACTATGCACTGGGCACAATTATAAGCACTTGAAATATATAAAACTCATTTTCTTCTCAAGAACTCTATGAAAATAGTGATATTACTATCTTTAATGTACACATGAGCAAGCATAATCTTGTAGATATTACATGTGTCCAGATAGAAAGAACAACATATCTAAGATTATAGCAGGGTATGATTATAATGTTGGTTGCATATGAGAAGTATCAGTAGATACAGTAGTAAAGGAAAAGTAGGTGAATATTTGTAGGGCTTTCCAAGTATGATTCTTCATGGAAGATGGCATTATGGGTGAAATTTACTCCACTATGATTTGCTCTACATTAAGCAGTGTTACTTGTTTAGAAAGCAAAATAAGTGAGACTATAATAACATTCAGGAAATTTGAACATGAAAGAGTTTCCCCATGCTTGGGTGACTGATGAAAGAGGTAGAAACCAGGTTGATAGAGGGTTGATTTTCTTTAGTTTGGTTTTGCTTTTTAAAAAGGAAAAAGTCCTGGATATATTTTATAGGCTGACAGGATGATATTAATGGTATTGATTAAAATGAGGATATTAAATGAGGTTTAAGAGCTAGAGAAGAGAATAAAATGAAAGAATAATGAACTCGGTATTTCAAACAAAGGAATGAAGGGACCCCTAAAGTGAGAACTGAGAGAGTAAACATAGACTTTGAATAAATTCATGATAGATGAACATTTTCCTGTGAAAGAAAGTAACATTTTACATCCAGTTGTGCAGAAGCAGATAGGGGAAAGTATGGGGAGTGGTGCACTGATCAAAGACACAAAAGGCTCCTAAAACCAGGCTAAAGGCAACAGTGAAGAAGGGCGAGGGACAGAAACCATTTGAGATGATCTAGAATGGAGACAGCAAAGAAGAAAGGAATTCAGGGTGATGACCACAGGCAATTGTATTTATAAAAGCTAGTCAATGAGTCTTATGTTTAAGAAAACATAAAACCAAGAAGATGCTGCACACCAAATGTGGTACCTTCAACGTGGTGATGAGTCGTGGTATATATTCTGGAAAGTGCAAGGAACATTACCAGCAGAAGCTGTGTCATTGAGAGATGTTAATGATTTAAAGTGCAAGTGATTTCTACATGTAGAACTAATTGTCGTGCTTTCTTACAATTTGTGGAAGGTTTGGAGTTAAAAAGTACAGAGCAGTGAAATAAACTCTTGACTTTCCACCCTCTAATTTCTCTTCCTGAGGTCTCTGGGTGCTGTTACCTCAATACAGTTTTAAACAAAGAAGATACGGAGAGCTGAGCTCTGAGAAATAAATTGGACATAATTAATATGTTGCGAAGGAGCCGTTTTTACACAATAGAACTAACCACATGACCATTCTATAAGTGAGGATAATCAGTAGGGACTCTTCAATCAAAAACACAGAGAAAATATCCTTTTGGAGTCAGCATGGAGGCCAAAGCCATGTGTCATTTTGAGGAACAGGACATGGAGCCACTCTACAGTTGTTTTTTTTTTTTTTTTTTCTTTTTTCTTTTCTTTTCTTTTTTTTGATACAGGGAATCAAACTCGGGACCTCCTGCTTGCCAGGCAGGCACGATTCCACTAAGCTATATTCCTGGCCATGGAGGCATTCTAAGGAACATATTGAAGCTAATAGACACCCTTTGCCACTACAAATACTTCTGCTGAGCAGCAGTCCCAGGAACAAGAGAAGACTCCATTGGCGTACACTAAATGCTAATTCTTCTCCAGGGCAAATAAGCCAGTGCCCCACAGAAAACGAACGTACTGAGTACCTTGTCTCCTGAATGACATACAAATATCTAAATGAGACAGGAAAATGGATGTCCCCTGCAGTTAAGGAAGGAAAGAACCATTTTAGTTTAGAACCACTTCACTTGAAACGAGCAAAATTTGGAGGCAAAGACTGTGAAAACTACAGTTCATCCAGGATTGGATAGAGAGGCTCATTATTATTACTAACAATCACAATAATGACAATAAATGAACTTAATCCTAAAGCAGGAGGGGTAATTAGCAGCATGGACATGAAAGTCTTGTAATCACCCGAGTCTCAGCTATTCCCAGGCAGTGAGAGTGTGAAGAACTAGAGAAAAGAATTAAAATTTTAAAAAATGACATCTATGAATTGAACTGGGCACAGATAATCCAGCTTCTGGTTCAGAGTTTTTATTAGAAAATTAAACACAGAGGTTAATTAGACTCCAGGAAAACTTCCACTGGACTCCACAGTTTCTAAGAGAGAGGAAAAAAGACCAACTCAAGGTGTAAGAAAATAGTAAGAAGAATCAGAAGTTTCAAATGACTGATTTTTGTTTACCCATTTTCTATGGAAAAAAAATAAGGACATGAAATGTAAGTGACTATAAAGTCTGGAAATGCAGGTAAATTAATAGTAGAAGGTTTATTGATATTCTACTATATGACAGGTCCCATGACATTACTGACATGATAGCCACGATGATGTGGAATCTGATCAATGTGTGTGGTCCCTCATTAGCAAAGTGCACATTTTAGTGTTCATAGTTTACAGTTCATAGTTCTAAACTGTCTTGAGCATGATGTATGAATACAGTTTCACCAATTCTTGTACATGTCTGTAAGGCATTGCTTAGATGATTTGCATCTCTGATTGTCACCAAGGAAACTCACACTTTCAGTGTATCACAGAGCCAGTAATCAAGAGAGTTCAGCTGAAGAGAGCTTGCAGACTAGTTCATTTGGCCTTGCCTCCAGTTCCAGCTTTGGAAACTTTCATTCAATCAGCCCCATTCACTTCTGTCATAATAGGATAGCAATTCTTTTATTTCCTAGCCCTTCAAGTATGGGCGTTAAGTGGTCCCTTAACATGGTTAAATACACTATATGTCCTGACTTTAGAGCCACTTTCAGACCAACAATAGAGGAACATGATAGAATACAATCCATGTAGTAGCGACTTTGTACTGGCTATTCCATTTGGATGGAACACTCTTCCTGGTTGTTATGGTTGATACATTGTGTCAACTTGGGGAGTCTAGAGGTTTGGCTAAGTGACTCAGCAGAAAGCCAGGTTGCTTACTTTGTATCCATCCTGAGCCTGTGGAAGAGGAGGGCATGGAAATTATGTGAGAGCTACATGCCCCTTCGATGGGGGTAGCCTGTTTACAAGGTAAGGGAGGGAAAGAAGCTGCTTGCCACGATTCCTCTCTTTTGCTCTGGCTGTTTGCTGTTCGGCTGCCATTCCCCGCTTTGATCTTGTTGCTTTGCTGTCTTCCGCCTCGGAGCCAACCAAGTATGGACTGAAACTTCCACAAACTGTGAGCCAAATAAACCTTTTCTTCGTTCATTTTGGGCATTGGGTACTTTGTCTCAGCAATGAGAGAAAAGTAACCAAGACGCTGGTCTTCTTTGCTTTGTACAGAATAGTTTTATACTATTTCCTCAACAACACCCTTCCAGCTTAGTAAAGCACCTCAGATACTTTCTGCTTTCTAAAGCATCTGTGTTGACTGAGATTAAATAATTATTTGTAAAATTGATCCATCCATGACTTTTCCCCATGATTTAAGGTCCATGAAGACAAGCATCACAGTTCTCTTTTACTTGCTGCTCTGTCTCCATCCAGATCCTTTCACACAGCAGGCAGTAGTCATTTTTTATTGATCAACTGTGTCAATTCTCTTCCACTCCCCTGAATTCACATGAGGCATCAGATAAAATGGCTCCCAAGGCCTCCTTTTCAAAAGCTGCCACTGTCTTATAAGCAAAACTCAAAATAGAAGTCTGTCAGATTCTCTACGGTTCTTTTCAGAAAGTCATATTATCCACCACCTGGGTCTCTCTGTCCTCGGGGAGTTTTGGGGAAGGCTGGGAGGTCCAGCTGCGGCCTTCTTCAATTGTCACACGCTTCCCTCAGCCTCATTTACTGGGTGCTCTTAAGGACACAACATGATTTAACTATGCCAGACATGACGAGCCATCTCTGATATCTCCTAACACTATCTCCTTTCATTGTACATTTCAAAGCAAAATGTCTCTTAAATTTTGAAAGGATACTGAGATGGGGAAAATGTTCCCAACACAGGAAAGAAGAAAACTCTCTTACAAAAATACCTACTCAGGGGAGGAGAAAAACAAAAGAATGTAGCTCACTGAAAATAAGAGAGAGAGAGAAAGAGAGAGAGAGAGCTTAATTTCCTTTTTATCAATAATATGATCAGCTCCATTTCACATGCTTTCTATTTCCCTGTAATTATGATCATGTGTTTTGCTGAATACAACATAACAAAAATAAGTTATCTGTATATTCAACCTGAACTTCCAAATTAAAATATGAATCTCTTTGTAGCTACTAGGGTCAAAAGGAACATTTTATAGGTGTGTGCTATATGGTTGCACGGTGGTTTTAATATAGCTTTGGAAGTGAGCTTTTCTGTTTATTTTCCTTCTTCTTGAAGTGTTTTGGTTGACTTCAGAGCCTCCAGCAATCTTTGTTTTCTGGTTAGACATGTTGATAGAAATGATTTCATATAAAAAATACTCTCAGAAACATCCTCAGCATCTCTGCTCAAATTTCCCCTGTACCCTTCTGTTCACAATTGCTTCATGTTGCTCGCTACGCATTTCTTCCCCCAGTAGATTTAGTGTAATTACTTAATCACATCATATTTGTAGTCACTGATTTATTGGGGGAAGAAGCAGAGAGTCATTTCTTGTTCTTCTTCTTACTGTTCTCAGCATTATGTATTATTCTTCTTCAGAAAGTAAATATGGGAATAATTCTTTCTCCATAGCACCCACCTACTAGCACATAGGAAAAAAAGCAAATAAACACACTACAGTGATGAAGCTAAGAAACAAATGAACAGACTGTCAGTAAACAATTATAATGGAACCAAGTGAGATCCAAACATATGGATTGACATTTTATATCATAAAAATTTCCAAATAACAATCTGAATCCTTACCCCACTCAAAAATATGAGGGGTTGATGGTAAGCAGAAGATTGTTAATTTCTGGATGCAGAGCTTAAAATGCTGACACACATTATTTAACTCATTCTTTCTGAGGGAACTAAGATTATGATAAAAGTAAAAAACATAGAGACTCCGAAGGGAATACAAAGTGTTGAAATGTTTGCTTCTGTTTGTAGAGGGAGTTGATGATACAATAATTCATATTGGAATTGTTCATTGACAGAAAATTTCAATAAATGTTATGTAGATATAATTCAAGGCTCTATTACATCATATTGCTGGACTCAAAACTTTATACTTTTTTAAAAGTATAGGCAGTCATAGTGTGTGTGTGTGCACGCACACATGCGTGTGTTGTACATGCTTAGTGATAGCTTAGCTAAAGAAATTATACCAAAATCAGGATTGCAACAGAGGGCAGCTAACAGGCAAATACTACAACTCCACAAACTCACGCGGTGTAGAGAGCAGAAGCATGTAGTCCAGGAGACCTGAACTAAATGAAATTCGTTGCTAAGGAGCTGAGGTTTCAGGAAGAGGAGAAAAAACAAAGTGCACTCCAGCAATTAGATACCAAATTGTTATGTCAATCACTGCCATATTACATGCCTGAATATACTCAACAAATGCTATCAAGTGTATTAGTGAAGATTATTTCTAAGCTGGAGGTCCTTCCCAGGCCAACAATCAGAGAAGGGTGAGGATAGGATAAGACATTCTTCAGACGGACAGAGTCTTGGTGGTGTTCCTTTCTCAGGAGGCTTCAGACAGATACACACCTTCAAAATGAAGGCATAAATTACATAAAGTAAGAAAGATAAAACTCAAGATTCAACACAAAAGCAGGGCCAGGGATTTCCTGGTATTAACAGTAAGCACTAGAGGCTGAGGATTTAGCTCAGCAGCAAAAGCACTTGCCTGGCAAGCGCAAGGTCGTGAGTTCGGTTCCCCGTACCGGAGAAAAACAAAAACAAACAAACAAAAAAAAAACCAGTAAGCATTAAGTGTGAGACGGGTGACAGCCATAAGGAAGAGGGTACCTAATGTAGTCAGGAGCAGAAGCCAAACAGCCACAGGGAGATCTCTAAGAAAAAACCTTCAAAGGTAGGCTACCTCTGCGTTTATCCTGAGACGATGTTTACTGATGCATTAGCTCTAACACTGACAGGTTCTTAGAAAAATAAGCTAATGAAATGATGAGGAATGTTTCAACAAAGAGTTGTCAAGAAAAAGAAATATAATCTTAAGAGGGGAACATCATACTGGGGTCTGGTGCGCCGTCTTTGTCTTCACTGCTACCGCTCAGTTCCTAAGCTTTGTGTGCCACCTTCTATACACCCAGGGGATATGTGTGGAAAAATCCTCTCCTAGAGGATCTTATTCTCAATAAATGATAATTGTGAAGTCATGATGATGTACACACTTAATACTAACTCAATAGAACTGTGGTAATTTTTATAAGACATTATAGAGAGAAAGAGAGAGAGAAGAGAGACAGAGAGAGGAGAGAGAGAGAGAGAGAGAGAGAGTTGGGAATAAAGGAGTAGCAGTGAGAAATCTCTTTTCCTCCAGAATCAGAAGTAATTAGTAAATATGTAAAACTAAAAATGCAAGAAATAGAAATATTAGCACGTTATTAATCAGGTGTGGTGGCACACCTCACTACTAGGGAGATTGAGACATGAGTACCATAAATTTGAAGTTAAGCTGAGCAAGTTAGCAAGGTCAATTCTTAAAATAAAATTTTTTAAAAGACTGAGGATATAGCTCAGTGGAAGAGCACTTGTCTAGCACAGGTTAGGCCCAAGGTTCAATCTCTAGTACTCTACCCACCAAAAGTCTGCTGTTCGACACACAGAGGAAGAAATGTCTGAAAAAACATCAAAGAGAGTTCCAAGTACAAAAGAGACCACTGGACATGATGAGGAGACTTGTACTCTGATGTTTACTTGGGTTTCTCTAGACCTTGTGACACTATGTTAAGGTAGGCAGTCAGGGAAAGAACAGTTTTCTGCATGGGAATGTTTTAGGGAGTTTGGTAAATTTCTATGCAACTGCAGCAGAGATTTCAACTGACCCTACAAATCAGGGAGACCGAGCTCACTGAGGAACCCTGCCCAGTTTTTCAGAACTGAGACAAAATGCTGTCTTTCTACCTCCCTCCAGCTCTCTGCCCATCATTCATTGAGTAGGGGCCTCTCCTAAGAAGGGGCTTGACCTTGAGCAAGATGGCATCTTTAGTCTGGGCATTTCTTAGTGAAGACTCAGCCAAAAGCCATTGTCAACACTTCTAGCAGCTGAAGTAATAAGGAACACCTTTGTGCTGCAAGAGATGGGAGATCTCAGTTCGATTCAACTTTTTAAACCATGTTGATGTAGTTAGATAAAAATTAAATAAAAAATGAAATTAATTCTTTCTTATTGTCCAGGTACCAATTACCTGGACACATTGGGTTGAGTGATGAAACTAGAATTTGCAATCAGTTTGGTTCATCTCTCGATTGTGTAGGGCTTGTGCTGAGATTTTCTTCCAGAATAAATTTTCCATGAGAATGTAATTTCAAACCAATAAAAGAAAATAGCTGTGATAACCATTGTAAATATTAGGCCTCAAGACCAAACTATGTGTCAAGTGGCATCACATGGTAATGTAGTTTACTGCTTCCATCTTTTTTAGTCAAAACAGATACTGTCCACGCCTGAAATTGGTCTTTGTGAAATAGAAATGACTTCATTATTGAAGCTGACCTATAAAATAAGTAGAGATAGCTGGCGCTCTTTCACTGTCCTAGCAGATCAGCATGCTACAGTGTTTGTAAACTAAATCACAAAAACCTAGCCTAAAAGTGAGTCTGCTTGTATTTAAAAAATATTTAAAAACACTACTAGATTGTGTGTTCTAGTAAAGCAAAAGGGTCTTTATTTCATTCTTTGCTTAACAAGCTTAGCACTTATGAGGAACCCAGTGTTCGTGGAATAGGATATATACCCCAGGTAGTCTTGTCTGTCTTATTTACTGACATTGTCCACATATCTAGGACAGTACCTGGCCCATAATAAGTACTCAATTAACTTAGATATTCTTTAGCTAAATTCAAAATCCAATTAAGCTTGAAGTTATATGTTATATGTGGATACCTCAGCTATAAATCCCATGTCCTAATATGTTCAACTTTGAAAGTACATTTTTGAAATCAGATTATAGTATTCTGTGTGTAGTAGTATAGCGAGCTTGCCATTTTATCTGTAAATGACCATGTCACAATAGCCTTCCCATCTTCCCAACCTGGACCACTGCTATGCAGGCCCCTTAAATCACAGAGCCAGAAATAATTCAGCAATCACGCTTTCTTTGCATGAGAAACAGGAAGGAATCAGACACTGTGGTGTATACAAAACATATATAGGGATAATTGTATATATATTTTTAAAAAGTAGCGGTTTTGTAAACTTCAAATCAACGAGGATATGGAGAAAATCATATTAAGGGAGCTGTAAAACAATGAAATTATTCTGTTCTGTCTTTTGCATAAATGGTCAGGGGTAACATTTGCATAAGTAATATCATATTGATTCTTGCAGACAGAGACTCAATAAAGACAAAGAATACATGCTAACATAATGCCCACAGGGAGGGAAAATAACCCCAAAACATAGTAGACACGGACACAGATAGAGGAATCTACTGTACTTAACTTTAAAATCAAACAACAATAATAAAGCAGACAAACAGCTCCTAAAATAATTGAGAACAGCAACACCCTATCCAGGTCAGCTCTCTTTACTCCACACTGCCAATTTCTCTCTTCATCCTTGCCCATTTCTCCCTCATGAAATTCACTTTCAAATGCTATGCCCTCCCCCTTGCCAATAGATCAAACATCCTCTAACAGATAGATAGGGCAGTAAGGAACTAATAATGATAATAATAATAATGAGAAATGGCCTCAGAGATATATTTCATGTGCCTTCCTCTCTCCTTGTCTTTTTTCAGCAGAATAGCTTCCCAGCTAGTGGGGCATTAATCATTGGAACAGCAGCTGTAAGATAAAGGTCGGGTGAAATTTCATTGTGCATTATAGTATGAGTTGTGGATGCATGAATATGTGTCTCACTCAGTATCTGGGAGGAGGAAGTGGAGAGGTAGAGCAGAAAAATCTGTCATTTTGTATATTTATACTGCTTGAGATGGCCAGGACTGGTTTCCCATTGTTACTGTGGATTAAAATCATTTATGTCCTTCTGCCTTCATTGGAGGTCACCTCTCAGAAAAGGGGATAAATATTACGACAGATTAAATTCTACTTTCCTTTTTTCCATCTGCCTCGGGGGTGTGTCGCAGAGTAAGGAACAGGAGGGGTTGCTATAGCTGTTGTTTAGATGCCTCCCCAAAGCCTCATATGGTCACAGGTAGGTTTTTTCAGAGGTGGCTGGATCTAGAGTGTATGATGCTGGAATTGTTCATGGTGTAATGCTAGGCTCAGGGGCACTAGGATTAAGGGTGTGAGTCCTACTCACCCTAAGTAGCCTGGAGAAATATAAGGGATAGAAAGAGTTGTGGTCATCCCTTGCTTGTTTTGCTACCTTCTGCCCACCTGTCTGCTCTGCCACCGTACCCTGGAGCCAGCCAATTATGGCCTGAAACCTCTACAAACTGTGAGCTAAATAAACCTTTCCTCCTGTAACTTTGAGTGCCAGGTATTTTGTCTCAGCAAGGAGAAGAGTAACCAAGACAGAGGGCATCTGGAAGCAGGAGCAGCACTGTCTGATGGGATAAGTGGCTCTCTGTTAATCCTTCATTGGGTATCGACTGATTCTCTTACATAATACTTTCAGTTCACAGATTTTGTCTTGAAGAGCCCTGGATTAGGCTTGAGAAAATTATTTGGAAGAGATAGGTAAACAGATGCTGTAGCCACTCAGTAAAGAACTGAAAATATTTAGTAGATCTTTCTTCTAAAGGTGAGATCCACATAACTGCTGTCTGGAAGTTTTTTTAGAAATCCATGGTGTCAAGTGCTATACCAGACCTGACTCAGACCCTGCACTTTAATAATGTCACCCTGTGATCTGAATAAATGTTAAAATTTAATAATCTTCACACCCTGAAATACATACATACATAGCATCCTTGTCTCTCTGTGTCACACACAAGCTCACACACATTCACACATACACACACGATCATCATACATAATCATATGGGGTAAGAGACAGAAGATGTTATATTGCATACAGAAGCCAATCAAACTCCCATCTTACAATATCTTCTGCAGCTGCTAGCCACCACAGATATGGTGTGGCGCACATTTATTTCCCTAACCACTTTATCCCAGGATGACAAGAAAACCCAGGCTACGCTCACTTCCCCATTTAGCTACCAGAACCAGCTCTGCAGACAACCCAAGGCATTAATTAGAAGGTTTCAAAAGGCAAAGCTGTCATAACAGCCTCGGTGCATCTCTAATTTCTACAATCATTCTAACACCCACCCGTCCTACCACCTTGTCAAAGACAGAATGGAAATATCCATCTTGAAGTCTGGCTAGTAATAATTATTGCTTGAAATTATTTCCCTTTATATATCAACAGAAATTAAGAGATGCGTTTTTAGAAAAAAATAAAATGAAACCAATTCTTGGACATTCAATTAAACCAGAATCATTGACTCTTTCCAATGATTCAAAGAGACATTTATTAAGTCATTTATCTTTTACATAGAAGTACTCATTATGGTGATATTCTGAAGAATTTAAGCAAAGAAGAGGAATACAGACAAAATCATGAAACTAAGCTTCACAAAATAACTTAGCCCAAGTCTCACAGTGGGTAACCTGCCTAGAGTGATGGCTTTGACAGTTTCTCTATCTATGAGCTCAGTCTCCCAGTGAATTCTTTCCTTCATACCAGGCTGCTTTGCCATAATGGTCTTTGGCAGCCTTGAATATAGATAATACTGGCTTCCCTTCTCTGCCTCTTCCTGCTGAAGAGAAGAATTTGCTTATGTTACTTTTATTCATTTAATATTTTTCTTTCCTTCAACAAAAATTTTTGAGCCTTACATTTTTATCAGTCCCTAAATACTGAGTGATGAATTCCATAATGTTCCACTGTTTATCTAGCCATTTCTCTTATTATATTCCATCCATGTTCTTTCAAAAGATCAGGAAGAAAACAGGTAGCTATTGAGCAAGTTAAATCAGAGGGTCTCGTTCAAGAATGAAGAGTGCATATACTATACAACCAGCCATTAGAGAAAAATGAGGGTAGGGTCTGGGAAGTAGGATCTGTGCAGGGAACCTCACCTATACATACTAACAGCCCTGTGAAGGCAGGTAGGAGAGTCCAACCAGCTACTCACACACATAACACCAAGTAAAGCAGAGCCTCTAGGTCACTTTCCAACCACACCAAAAATTAGAAGCATTACAGCATTACAATAATTTGTATTTGCCTACATTTGAAGATCAGTTTTTAGAGAATTAATAATTAAGTTATTTGAGAAGGGAATAAAGAGAATAGACGGGAGAGGGAAAATGGGTGGTAGTGTAATTCCAGATGTGTTTTGAAAAATATAAGCTCTAGAACTTGCCCTTGGTGGTTCTGGGACTAGACAGCCTTTGCTAAAACCAGGTCCTGACTAGTAAGTCCTATAGAAAGATGAGTCAAGACCAGAAGCAAAGGAGAACTATCTTGCCAGAGCCAGAGAAATTAAGATATCTCTTAGATATCTTTTTTTTTCTTGGGTGGGGGTATGCCGGGGCTTGAATCCAGGAACATTCCACTACTATGACACATCCTCCGTCCTTTTATTTTTTATTT
This sequence comes from Chinchilla lanigera, assembly GCF_000276665.1. Taxonomy (NCBI): domain Eukaryota; kingdom Metazoa; phylum Chordata; class Mammalia; order Rodentia; family Chinchillidae; genus Chinchilla; species Chinchilla lanigera. The sequence goes on along the minus strand of NW_004955438.1, from coordinate 3,446,912 downwards.
TTTTAAATTTGGAGATGAAGTCTCACTAAGTTGCTCAGGTAAGACTTGCACTTTTGATCCTCTTGCCTCAGCTTTCCTTTGTGCCTGGAGCACCTTATTTTTAAGGCAAGGACTCAAGATTAGCAACACCAGCAGTGAGTGTTCCCACTGATGAGCCACAAAGGAGGGAGCCAGGAGAAAGAAGAGGGCTTACAAGCCAGCTCCTGGCTGCAAATACGTGCTCCTTTAGGAGGTGCTGCCATACTGGTGCCTAGTCATCCCTTTCAACCATTACTGACTCCTAGTCTATGCTGGTCCTATCCTCTGCATTGCATATTATAGTGCTCCCAACAAAGATCTTATCATCCTAGAGATGACAGTCAATTATAGACAATAAACAAATATGTGATGGAATGACAGACAGTGATGACTGCTGTGAGAGATAACGAAGTGGGGGGAGGTGACGGGGAGTACTAATTTCATAGAAGATGGTCTGAGAGGTTCTCTCTGTGGAACAGGAGAGAGTGTGAGTCACTTGAGAACTAGGAAGAGCTGTTTCCAGCAGAGGCAAAAGGTAATTGAGCAAGCAGACTATTCATTTAAAGTGTACAACTGAAAGGTGCCTCAAAGGCACGGTTTTCCAGATAAGTAATATGTTATTGCAATATTTTAAGACCAATATTAATAAAGAAAACCTTTATTTCAGAAATCATTATTTCAAATAAAGGCAAGCTCTGACCCTGTGATGGCCTCACTTATTCCTCCCTTACTCTGGCCCCATGCTCAAGGAGGACCAAGACCTGTATAAGTGGTGCACAGTCCTAGGAAGTATGGCCAGAGAAACGCCAAGGAGGAGAGCCAGAGGTCACACTGTGAGGACTTTGGCTTCATTGGCTTTGAACTTGGCTGAGTGGTCTCTTAGGTGATCTGAAAAAGAAAACTACCCCAAGCTTTAAAAACCACTTGAGAATGGCTGCACGTGGGTAGCCAGGAACTGAACCCTCTTCTTCCCCAGTTATGCAGGTGCTCTGAAAAAAGACCCAGTACTTTATCAGTGGTGCTGGTGCAAATTCTATCCTATCAGTACCACAGCCTAATTAGAAGGGCCTCTCTGTCACTTCTCTGGGGACTGGCAGACTTTCAGCCTGTCTGCCGTCAGTACCTTCCCGATAGTCCCCTTAAGTGACTAGACACAGCTCCGGGAAATGCTTGTCCCATTCATAGAAATTAAGGTATTAAAAAGGGGCTGAGAAGATTACATTGTATTCTCTTCACTGGCCTGGTCGATTCTTTAAGAGGAAGGCAAACCTATCTGGCTGGGTGCTTTTTTTTTTTTTAATAAATCATAAAACTATGCAATTCTAGAGAGAAAATGTCACTAGAGAGGCATACCAGGCAACAAGTAAATTAGAGTCCAATTTCCTTTCCCCAAAATTGTTCTCTGAGAGGAGAAAAGAAAGTACCTGTGTGAGGATGAGGAGAAGACGGAAAACATTTCTTGGCTGGCTTCAAAAATCTAATTAGACTGACAAATCTTCAGTGCCTTCCCCAGTTATGAGGGTTGGCAGGAAAGGAAGGAGCCCTGGAGCCACACATTATGTAAGGCTGTTAATCAATATTAGTTGAACCCTGATCCTAAAATAAACTTTCCCTGGAGGCTCTGTTGTCTAGTGTTGAAAGCAAGAGAGGGAAAGCTGTACATATTCCTTGCCTCACTCTTGTCAGGCCAGTGGCAGCAGGGATGAGGTAGAGGGACCCCGAGGTGATAATTCTCTGGGTAAGTATGAGCACTTTTGATGTAGGGTGATCCATACCCCTATGAAGCGTGGTATTTGAGATAAAATAGATCTGTCTTGTGTCCCAGTCCAAGACAGACTGACTATTCAAGGAACCTGGAAAAAACTGGTGTTCTAACATGGTTCCTGATATGCCATTTACAATAATATGCTGTAAATCTGAGTGTCATTCATTTTGTTGAACCATATAAAATTGCTCATATTTGAAAATTTTGACTTACAAAAACGGCAGTCTTGTTCACTTTGGACTAATAAGAGTATTCTATAACATAAGGAGTAACTGTTCAGCAAAGTCAATTCCCACTTCGGCATGTGAGAGTCTAGCCTGGAAAACTCTTTTCATTGATTAGTTGAAGACTCTGATTTAATCTAGGATCCTTCTATGTCACTGTGGGTTTATGTAAGTGGAGACAAAATCACTCTTCTTAAACTTATCCAACCCTAAAAGGAATGCTAAACTCTATGAGGATCTGTGAATTCTGGGTTTCTTAGTTTGAAGTGTTTCCTCATTGAGAAAATTTTCAGTGAAAGCTTCTGAGTTGTTTTGCATGATCGCACTTCTGCACACAGTAGGCTTGTGGGGAAAAATCACATCATGATCTTTTCTCAGGTAATAACACTGAAGCTTAGAGAGGTAAATCAACCTGCTCAGAGATGTACACCTAAGTCCCTAAAAAGATCAGGGCTTCAGTTCAAAACTTCTGATGCTAAACTGCATACTCTTCCAGTCAAATGCCTGGGATTCTGTCCAGAACAGACCATGCATAAGCATAACTTTTCAATTGCAAGCTTTTGCTATTTCATTCTGCAGTGTTCAGCATCAGGCTGAAGTGTGCTTCTTAGGGTCCTCAGCCTAAAACTGAAAAGCCAAAGGGTGGGATTTCTATGTAGGTTCTATTATAAAACATAAAACATTATATTTCCTTCTGGAAGTTTTGAAAGTAGTTTATATCCCACCACTGAATTTGTGAAGCTTAAGCTGAAAAATGAAATCTTACAATCCTTAGTCATTCATTTATACTTCTTATTAGAATAGTTTCAGTCCAGGCAGAGCATTGTGATTTTCCAGCAATTTTCATGTGCTATGGAGCACTGGCCAATGTCAAGGTGACTTTGTCAATGCCCAGTACAGAAAAAGTGGGTCATGATCTGTATCCTGCTAATAGCTTATAAACAATTCCAAATGGTGATTTAGACAGAACACACTGAGCTCTCTCTTTGCTGATAACAATTCAGGCTGAAGACCGCAGATAAGAGAATGCACATCATTCTTGGAGCTATTTTCCTTTTGGTCCTTCTCTTGTGGAAACATTTTGGTTGTACAGCCAAACATTAGTAGTGAAAGACTTTTGTTCATTTTCCTTCTGTCCTGATTGAGGATGGAGAAATTTGAATGAATCTTCCTGTGTTAGAAGCTGATGTACGGATGTCATTATAGTTGCCCACCCATCCTGAAGTCAGCTGTAGTAAAAGTGTCATGCTGGAGTATTCGTAGTGGTATGACCTACAGGGAATCCTATCCCATTCACTCCTGTGGGTCCTTCCCCATCTGGGGGAGTTTCATGCTGAGGCTCGCACAATCTGGAACCCTTGTCTCTCACAAATTGCATGTATACACTCTCCTTTCTAACTGGTCTTGGCTCTTTCTCCCAGCAATGGTCAGTTTTGACTTTTACAGTATAGCTTCTGATATTTGGTCAACTGGAACTTGTTCCTTGCCCTGCCTTTGCAATTGTGCTCATCTTAAAAGGCCCAGTTCCATAATCAACTCATTCATGCAAACTGGCCAAGTCATCCTCTATACAATTCATCATCCCCAACACAGACAACCATCCATATGTCACTGTCTCATAGTGATAGTTAGTGTCAAGCCCTCTTGCCTTCCTCAGATTATAAACTCTGTGATGGTCAGGACTTGGATTCCTTTTCTCTGTAATCCTCAAAATATGGGTAAAAAAATAAATGTCATAACTGAACCTATTTCTCAAGTCCTGTAGAATTCATGGATTCATTTAAAAAATAAACTCTTGGGTTTGTTGTTAAAATAAAAGAAAAAATTCAAGATGAGTAACTGTCAGAGAAATCCAACCAGTCCCAATGTCACAGATATTTTTATCAGAACTAGTTTCAGCCTCTAAATTTAACCCCAGATCTCCTTTAAATCCCTATCCTCTCTAAAATTATTAGTCTTAATCTAAATTATAACTACTACAGACAAGAGGTATATTTTTATAACAATGGCTAAAATATCTGCAATCTTACTCTATATAGTACACTTGTTTTGAGCACTTTACTTATATTAACCCAGTCATCCTCAGAAGAGTACATGTAGTATAGGCCTGGCTAGTAACTCCCCTGCTCTCCCCATTTTCTGCATGGTCAGCTCAGGTTGGTTGCAAATTCTTACCATTTTTTCTTGTGAAGAAGTGAGTTTCCCATCTCTTTTCTTAGAGGAGGGAAAACCCTAGAATCTTAGACCAATAGAATATGGTGACACCCACCCAGTTTCCAGGATATAGGATATTGGCTCTAAGTATTTTCTTTCCTTAACACACCCTCTCTGGAAGCTTTGAGACTCCATGAAGCCAGTGCAACTATTCTGTTGAAGGGGATACAGGCAGAATCCTGGAGATAACATAAAGAGGGAAAACAGCCCACTTAAGTCCAGTCTTTCCCATTAACCAACTCAGGCATGAAGTATTTGTGGGAAGCCAAACCTACCCGACTACAGCAGTCACTGAATAACCCAAATCAACTCCATAAAGGCAAGAAAAATTGCTGCATTGAACTCTGCCCATTATTCTGACCTGTCAAATTATGAGATCTAATGAATAGTTATTCTAAGTCATCAAATTATAGGAAAGTTTGTTTCTCAGCAATAGTTACCTAGAACCTAGGTGACTTGTCTAGGGCCACTTAGCTAATAGGAAAATGAACTAGATTTTAAATGTAGGCTACCTTGTTCCTAGTACATACAAAGAATCACTAAGCTATAGTCTTACCTAGAAAAGAATGTCCAAAGTACCCTGACACTTACAGAAGTAAAGTTTTCCCCCAGCCATTAACTTCCAGTTGTTAAAAGACTATAAGGTAGTGAATAAAGCTTGTCCTTTGTTATAATTTATTCAATGTCTGTTTACTGAGCACTACTAAGTGTGAGATTTTTGCTTGAGATTTATCACAAACACTTGCACATACACACAAATGCTTAGCTGCTCAGTGAGTACCTTAACTTTTGTTAAATTTGGGGGTATCTATAGGCATTCTTCTTAACACAGGGTCAAGTTACATTGCTTGGTCACAATAACTGTGAGCAATTTAAATAGTGCATGTCATTCAAAAGCAGCTCTGCACTCATGTCTGTTACAAACTGGAATATCAGAAAGATCAAAGCACCAATTTTTTTCCGCGAGACTAGAGAATCGGAAAGCTGTGGCAATTCACTGAGAAACTATTTTTTTCATGTTCATACACAGTAAGAGCAGCTCTAAAAGCACTTTACAGTTTTACTTTGATCTGAAATCAACACTAGTAGAAGTCCACCTGAAATAAACTCCTCAAATGATGCTTTCTTAGTTCATATTTTAGGAAGAACCGGTACATTTTTGAATAGGCAGGATTTTATACTTGTGATCTCACATGTTTATTTTTTTTCTCCAAGAACAGTCCCCATTTTAGGCACTTTGCTTTAATAATATTATAGAAGAAAAGACAATGGAACAAAGTATCACTTGAAAAATGATTTCACACATAGATGAGAAAATGAATATGAAATCCAATCTTTCTACATGTCTTTTTTTTTCTCTCTGAGTTATCTTCCAGAGATCAAAGCTCTATGAGTCTTTCTCATCCAAGAAAATTAGTTAGATCACAGAGGTCTATTGAAACTTGAGTCTTTACCTTCTTCATCCCAAATCTCCAGAGTCTAGGACTTGGGCTAAACTTGGACCTGAATGCAAGGGTTGCTATGTTTTCCTTCCTAACATAGGCTTGATGCAATCTACAGAATGTAGTTGAGACCAGAATAGTCATGGAGATGAGTTATTCAAACTTTTGTGGCACACAAGGAAAAATTCTTGTGGATAGTTGGTAAAAACAAGAAAAGCTCCAAACCTTTGATGTAGCATTATTTTCTTTAGTTTTTCTTTACAAAAAGCATGGGGCGTTTTTATGCCTCATTCCAGTCTATACAATTCTGCAAGGCTTTTGCCTTTCCACCAAGAGTATGCATTTACACACCCTTGAAAACATTGTCAACAGATTTGTAACTTCTTTTTATAGCCTTGATAGAAGTAAAAGGACAGACATGCAAATTTAATCCAGTTACTACTGGCCTCAAAAGAAAAGAAACACACAAGAGAGAAGTTGTGGGACAGGGCTGTCCCAGAGACCCACGTCCTCCAAGAGAATACAGGTTCTATGAGGTTTAGAGTTATGGTCATTGGCTAAATTCTGTACCTTGAAACCCAGTCTTTTTTTAGAAGGCCTGACTTTTTTAGTGTGTATAAAGGCCTTAGGAATTCACATAATCTACACTCAAACATGTATTGGCTAAGGGAGGGAGGGTCAAAAACTGCCAGTTATCATGGCTTGATCCCTGAATCTCTGTATAACAGTAAATCTACCCGTGGTCAGTGAAAATTTGGCTTTAAAAAGGACTACAAGATCAGCCATTCCAATGAAAAAAAAGCCATTTGCTTCTCTGCTTCCCACCGAGTTAGCAGAATATATTCTGACAGAAACAAAACAAGTCTGCCAAGACCTGTGCAAACAGAACTATCCCTTCACCAACAATAAACAGATCTGCTCTTGAGCTATAGAGAGTCATAATAGGAATATATATTTCCTTTTATCTTCTCTTCAGTGAGTGGAGTGAGGTGTCAGGAGTTATTGCTTTAATATTAGCATAGTAGCACTACTTTTTTCTTTTGATCGTATGTGTAGGTATGCATGGAATAGAATCTGTGATTGTCAGACTGCTATACTAGCCAGGTTCTTAGCGGCCTTTAGGAAACATAAAATAGGCTGATGACATCATCAGCATAGTTTCAAATTGTTTTTATGGACCTATGATAAAGAGCCCTCTGGATTTCTGCTCAAAGAAAAAGTGAAAGGAACATAGCACATTTACTTCTGCTTACCTCATATAAAACTAATTCAGAATAATGGGAACACATGGAAGGTTTACTTGATTATTGACGTGAAATTTACAATGTCCACTGGAGTCAATAGAAGGGTGATGTCCGAGACTCAATTGGGTTCCTGGATAATGTCTCTCTTTTCTTGAGACAAGGTCTTGCTACATAGTTCAGGCTGTAGTTGGACTCACTATGTAGCCCAGGTTGGCCTAGAACTTGCAACGATTCTTTCCTCAGCCTCTCAAGCACCGGAATTATAGGCATTCACTGCCCCATGCTAAATTAGGTAATGTCCTAATACTGGAAAGCAGAAGAGGCAAGTACTGCTGTAATGAATTTTTTACAAACACTAACTAGGCTAGGGGTGGTTTCCCCACAAACAATTGCAATGTCTTATTTTATGCCAGAGACTTTAAGGCTAATAACTCGATTAACCTCCTACCCCCTACTAACTAGATTTATGAAATACCAAGGGAGTCAGCAAGGTATTTAGCTTTAGCTTGGATATAATTACTTTAAAGTGGAAAAACAAAAGCCTTACCGCAAAACTAAGGACTTCTTGCCTGGCTAAGTTCAAATCTTCACTTTTTCTAATGTAATTAGTATCTCAGTCAAACATAAGGGAAGCCAAATGGATCCCCAAAATGACAAATGATTAATCAAAATTTAATATCAAACACAAAGCCCACATTTTAAAAGGATTATTTGAACTTCTAGCTTCAATTGCCCTTGATTTAACAGTACCCATAGGTCTCCTGTTCCAACAAAGCCATCTGGAGGATGTGAATAGAACTGAACTAGATACAGTCTTTCCAAGGGTAATAAAATTTCCTTTACCCTCTTTCCTTTCTGCTATTTGAAAAGAAGCAGTAATAAAATAAGAGGAAGTTTCATACTAAAAGTGTAGTCCATTGCTCATTTTGAATAACACCTTAAGCATTTCAGCGACGAATATGACACAAATCATAACCACAAGCACCACAAGATTCTCATGATTATTTCTGCTCCCGGGTCTTATTACTATGAGCATCGCCAGGCAACTTTCCTAAAACCTAGCAATTCGAATGCTTTAATACATAGAACGCTGACTATGATAGTTGTGTTTTAAATGCAAAGATCCAGAAGAACTATTTCTCAGAAAAAGGCTTACCTGAATGCTGGCTGTAGAGCGATTTTTGCGAGTTGTAGTAGTGGCCATTGTAGTGGTGGTTTCCATGACAGTGGTAGACATTTCTGGTGGCATGGAGGTGGTCTGCGTGGTTCCCAAGATCGATGGGACTTCTCCTACGAGCCGGACACTTCCATTGATTTTAATATTAGGGTTGTTCTCAGCTGCCATGTTCAGTATCTTCAAACCATCATAATAGAGCCCAGAGAGTTGGCCTTGGAAGGGGCGTTCTCTGTCCACTCCTCCGATGGTTATTTGCGCCTGGGTGTTGAAGATGGTTAACTGCCGGCCTAGTGGGTTGGGTGGAGGAAATATTATTATTTCCATACATTTTCCCTCCTTGCCTTACCCGGTCTGAATGGACCAGGCATCAAAGCAAGCTTTCTTGAGCAACTGAAACGGGAGAAACAGATAACAAAATTTCAACACTGGGGGCTGGGGATTTAGCTCAGCGACACAGCGCCTGCCTGGCAAGCGCGACATTGTGAGTTCGATTCCCGGTACCGGGGGAAAAAAAAAAATTTCAACACCGATGTTGGCAAGTAACATCTCATTATGGTTATCTCTTCCACGGTCTAACTGAAAATCTTAAATAACCTGAATAATGAAATCTTGATTTCTTTTTCTTCTATGGAAGAAGAAACCTTGTTTCAATGGTGAAAGCTATCACAGTTTTCTTTAATATGTAATTGTGGATGACATAATTATCTGAAACAAATAATGGCCTTACTAAATCACAGATGGTTATTGGTTTCACTTTTTAAGCTACAAGTATACTTAAAAACCAATTAAAAGAAATTATATATGACAAACAAAAACTCAGTGAGGTTATTAAGAACAATAAATTTAAAGAATAGATAAGATAATTAAATTATGTTAATAAAAATTAAATTTCATGTAAAGGATTAGGATTTATTGCACACTTAAAAAATAAATATTCTAATCATCAAATGGATTTTTTTTATGTCTTCATGGTGAATAATGTTCTACATATATTTACTATCTAAAATACCATGACAGATAAACTCTCATAATTACTTCTTTTGGAGGCAAGAGGTTATGATCAGACAACTAAACTATACTCCATGATAGAAAATAAGTAGGACTAAAGGTAGGAGGTTAGGGAATATGTCATTCAGAATCAGTAATATTTTTAGAAGGGGAGAGATGTTAATGAAGAAAGGAACACAAAAATCTCCTTAAATATGTAGAGATACATTGAAGAATATCAGGAGTTCACCTATCTGGAGTTGTTACTGGGGGCCACTTATGCTTCTGTAGAAAGAATACTATCAGAATAAAATCATGCAGGATAGAGTTTAGCATAGTGGAACTCCACTAATCTTACTCCAAACTATTTCTACTTATTTTTAAAAAGTCTATCTCAAGCTAGATCCTTCCCTGAAAAAAAACTTTAAAAGATTCTGAAATTTCATTCTAATTTATCATGCTAAGGCCTTCTTTAGTGCTATTTCTTTGGATTATTTTCTTCTGCTCTTCCATAGGCAGAAAGGGAAAGACAGACCTATTAATAGAATTAAGTACATCCCTCTGAGTTTTTCTTCACCTCATTTAGTGATCCAACAATACTCCAATCATCCTGAACCTAATCACTGGATTGCTTTAGCTAGGAAAATCTGGAAAGAGTTTTCTCTTATTCTTGCCTGCTTATTAAAAGACTGAAGTTTTTGCTCTACTATCTCTGATTTAATGAGCAGAGGTGTAGGATGCTGTTTGGGCCCTGAATCTCTACCCCTATGATATGACCTTCAAGGCTGTACAAATGTTTAGGTGCCCCTGAATTTCTGGTGTATAATGTGGACAATCTACAGAGCATAGCTCTTCCTCAGTGTACCCTAGAGGAAGAAATTAAAACAGCAGAGGAGGGAAACTGTGCCTGCTCAGAGGGAGCTCTTTATAGATAAATGTCAACTGCTAATTAAGTGACTTTTGATGATGTATTACTCAAGAATAACATACAAATAATACCCATGTGAAAGCTTAAGGAATTGACTAGAAAACTTTGTTACAGTCAAAATGTTCTTCACTTTACAAAAATCTCTAGAGCACAGAAAAGGGTCCTGCTGACGTTGATGATAACAGAATTTTCCAAATCCTAAAGGTGCAATCAAAACAGACTGAATACATTCCCATTATTTTTGCACCTCTTCGTTCAGGCTCCTGTGCGCACGCTGCGATATCTGCCTTTTGGCCGCTGTCCTCTTCACAGACATGCAGCAAAAGTTAAATGCCCAATGACACAGGGTAATGGCCTGGAGTTTGCTCCTCTCTACAGGTTATTTTCAACAACTTTTCCTGGGACTTCTAAATTTACTACAGAAAAATGATATAATTGAAGAAATATTGCTTCAACATAGGCATTGAAGCAGCTTAACAGAAATTAGAAGCAAAGTACATTGTAAGAGATTTGTAGGGTGCTGTTGTCTTTGTTGCTCTTATTTTGTTACTTATTTTTCCTCTTTAAAATAAAAAAGAGATTGGTAGGGCGAAAATTCAATATCTTACACTAGAGAGCCCCAGAGCCAAGGTGTGTCTCCCACACCTACAACTATCATCCCTTCGCAGCGTTGATCCATATCTCTTTTTGTTATTTGTATATAATCCAGCACCGCTGGTTCGTTAATGGTTGAGTAATTTTGATTAGAGGTAGAAGGTTTTATAATCTAATATTCTTGAGAGTACTTCACAATGATAACTTCTATAATGGTTCTCATCTAACTTTCTAGGGAATATTCATTCTGCCAATGCTTGCACGTGAAAAGAGGGTCAGAGAAAATTGAAATTCAAAGCTGAATTACACTAGCTGAAAATGATGGATTGCATTCATCTCATTTACTATAGTTCACCCCATAAAGTGGTCTTTGCTCACTGGAGACTGACCCAAGAATTAGGAAAAGCAAGACATGTTTGGAGAATATAATTTTAGACTGCTCCTTCATCCCTGCCTACCACTCCTTTCCCAGAGAGATCTGACTAATCACTTCTTGCAAATGAAACTGGCAGGGTGAGACCGTGAAAGGGCTGTGTATTCACTTTCCCATCATGTCATAGAAAGTGCTTGGGTTTCTATTTACTTGTTTGTTTTATGATGTACTTCTAGCTAGATTTGCTTTCCTTTTGTTTCAAAACATTCTCCTAACGCTCTGTACCTTGGGTTAGGTGGTTAATCTCAAAGCTAGCAATCAGAAAGGAAGAGTAAAACATACTCAGTCTCTTGCCTTCTCCTCCTCTAATTGATTTATCTTTCTGAACTAAGCAGGCAAACAGCCAGTACTATCCGTTCTCGATGGGATATGGAGGGCAGACTTGAAAAAGCCTCCTTTTTCATTGTGTGCCCCAAATTTCTCAAAATCAATACCATAGTTCTTTTTTCTTATTATTATTTCCTATCATCATTAATGTGTTTAAAATAAGTGATCATTATATACGTGTGTGTATAAATACATACATTTTTGAGTCTGAAAATTATCTTTTCATGAATTATGTGAAGGTTTGTTATAACACTAGTAGAATGTAGCTGTTTTGTTTTAGTCATTTGTCCTCTTAGAAATCCTTAATTGTTACCTCATTTGGACATTAAGTTCACATATGCTTAAATTAAATCCTTGCACGTCTCCAGTCAGTGTTGCACAAAACTAATTAATTAAACCTCAGAACACCCTTGGGGAATAGTCCATATTATTTCTCCTCTCCTTAGATAGGAAACCTGAGACATAAAGAGGTTAAGTGGATTGTCTAAGGTCAGAAAGTCAATCAATAGTAGCCAGAGCCAGAAAACAGACTTGGGAATGCTATGACCTAGCTCTCCTCCCTAGTGACAGAAATAACTCCAAAGAGGCATTCCAAGTACTTCCTAATGCATCTCTCTAATCACCTTTCTATCTCCTTCCTTTATGTTTGTTGTTACAAGGTCTTTCAGTGCATATTTGCCTTACTTTTGATGGGAAAGTTAGCTAGGCAGAGGAAGAGGTAAAGCAATAGAATAAATAGATGTTACTCACCCAACTTACAGAAAAAAAGAATTTCAGTGAAAATAATGTAGAAGAGAATCTGACAGTGTGCAAAATTCTTTTTAATATTAAATGCATATGTAAACATGTATATTAGATAGGAAACTGCAGTGCCTCCCTCCATCCCACCCCAACCTCCCCCTCCCACCCAACACCCATTTATGCACTTGAAAGCATCGTTCTATGTGAAAGCCAATTCATAACAATGCTATCAGAAGGAAAACTAAAGGCCTACCAATACTTTATAATGGTTTATACAAATGAAAATGCCTGGCATGCTATTAAACTTAGACTTCAAAAGGCAATGGAGTAAAATAAAATATTATTAACATAAAATTGAAAGAAACAAAAAGGTTCTCTCAGGCACATGAGACTCAGACATGCATCTAGTTTTCTGTTCCTTTTTAAAAGTGAGGCAATCATTGTATTTAATGTTAAAGGGACTTTATGAGCTTTTGATTACTGAACAGAATTATTTGCTTTTTAGAGTTATTCTTAATTTATTTTTAATTAGACCACATATGTTGTAAACAGGGCAAACAGTTAAGACTTGGTGAGGATTTTCCGTGTTTTAAGGTCTCAATGTCTTCACCCAACTAAAAACGGCAGTGGTCTTTTGTTTCAGAAGTTGTGTAGTAAAGAGTAGTCCCAATTCCTCCTCATATGTAATGCAATCAAATCTCTACAAACTTTAAAGGCTCATTTGAGGTCTAGAGACAAGAGTAGCTTATACTAGCTCAAGAAAAAGCAGAATGTATAGCTTCATAGAGATTTTCTTTATTAAAAAACAATAGTTTGTCTCATAACCAACAGAAGCCACACAGAAAATTCTAACTTGAGTTATAACCGATGCCCTCTTTTACTAACAGAGTAGTTGTTTCGTTGAGCAAATCAGAAACTGTTTTGCCTTTCATGAGCCTTTCCCCTTCCGACTCATTGTCTTCACCACTTATACATTTGTTGCATAAAACATCAAATACACAAGGGTATCGTGCAACCAAAGTGTGAAATAAGCTTGTTTTCTTTTTGTTTCAGTCAGCAAGTAGGATGCAATTAATCTCATAAAAAAAAAAAAAAAAAAACACTTTTGCCTCTAGGTTTGAATTTAAAGGCAAAATTCATCTTTCTCATTCATTTCTTTGTTTAAAAACAAATGTTAAAACACATTGCTTCCCTTATAACATTTGCTTTAAGCAGTTTAAGTTTCAAGTCAGTCGATGATTCTTTGTTGAGTTAGCCATACTACACAGATAGTAAAGCCAAAACAGCCTCAAGACGTAAGTTTAAAAAGTACTTTTGAATTTCTTTTTTTAGAAAGCTCTAGTATATGAGGTAATTTAAAACAAATTAACAAATAATGTCATGCAGTGGTTAAATTGCCATAATACATTTCTGTTTTAGACATTCCTGGAATTTCTTGTTTGTGGTTGTTATGCTGATAGCAGGCTAAATGCTAGTCCCTTTAACTGTATTTTAATGGCAATGTATTATAGCATGATTTATCAACATATGGCAGGTGGAAGCTGACACAAATTATAATGAAAATTAAAACAGTCATTTATGCAGCAGGCGATTATCATTTAAGGAACATTTATTTGCAGGCTTTAAAAATGAGGGTTTAGAATCAAATGATTTTAAAATGAAAGTTTTAACGACGGTTACCTTTTTCCTGCAGCCACTCCTCTACGGGCCGGTTATATTTGAAGGGGATTTTCTGTTTTACCATTTGGAAGCGTTCATTATCAGTGTTGCCTTTAAAGTTTAAAAAACAGCTTAAAGAACAATCTGAAAAGTCAATACGTCATTAAAAATAACATCCTAGGTTTTTTGTTTGTTTTATGAAGTTTTTAGAGATAGATATCAATTTATTGTTAGTAGAGGTGGAGTTGAAGTTACTCTCCCTCAGTCAACAGGTTTGAGGTCAGGTTAGTCTTGGCTATGTAGTACTCCATCGTGCTTGGACAACATGACGTTGGGAGGGAATCAGTAGGTTTTCCCAGTTAGAGAAATGTGTTTACCTTCACACTCTCTCCTCATCCCAGTTTGACCTTTGAGGATTTTACCTGCCAGACCGCTTTCACAATGCAACAGGGAATGATTAGCGTCTCTGCCAGGCATACTCCACTATAACACCACGGCAGTCCCCTCAGAGGACAGGGCCACATCCTCCCTTATTCTCCTGTCAGTTGCAACTGCTCTGCTTTTAGGCACAGAGAAGCCAAAGAACAATTCAAATCCTGAAGGAAGGTAGAGGAGAGCTTGGCATCTCCTTACCTGTGTTAAACAGCCAGACTAGGACACAGGACTCTAGATCTCTAACTCCTTTTACAGATTTGCTCCACATTTTAAAAAAAAGGGACCTCCAAAGGAAATATATAGAAATATGAGGTGTTGATTTGTATCTCTCTCTCTGTCTCCTCCTCCCCGCTTTCCTGAACAAGCACTCATTCATAGAGAATGCCAGGGATACTTCTTCCAAGCTTAACATATCTAATCAGTTTCAAGGCTCTAACATAATGCTTTTAACTGCCAGCATGGCCCCCTTTCTCCTCTGAAACTGTTATCACCTCTCCTGGATGGCTTCCCTAGTTAGGAGAAAATGGGACGTGGTGTTGTAGTGATAAGCCCCTTGTGAATATGCTTCAAATAACAAAATAATGCAGCCAGGTTGTGGGAGCTGCTCTGTGTCCTCCACCAGCCTCATCATGATCTAACAGAAACTAGTGGGTTATAAATTTGTTATTTTTGATTCACTGTCCCACATTGGAACTTAGGGACTTCCGTTTCAAATTACAATATTAAAAAGTGAAATAAAATTTTTAAAAACTCTCAAAACAGGTGGCTTAGAAACAATTTACAAAGAAGTCCAGAAGCCAGAAAGAATATTATATTTTGATATAGCCACAGAACAGGGAAAAGAGGAGTACCATGGCTCTTGAATTGCACCGCCACCCCTATATAGGAGTTATTATTGGCTGAGCAGAATCTACATGCAACTAACTAGGGCCTGCTTTGTGGGTATGCCTTGTGTGTGTGTGTGTGTGTGTGTGTGTGTGTGTGTAAAATGGAAAAAGATTAGCAATATTAGGGAATTTTCATTTCCCATTTACCTCTCTGGTGACTAAATTATCCCAAGAAGATGACTCATCATCCTTATTACCCTAGAATTTTAAAAAAATGTTCCCAAGGGTGGTAACTATGGATGTGTTTCCAGCCTACATTATGGAAACCTATCTGACTGGTTGTAAAACCTAATGTATTACAATATCAAAAAACTAAAGTGAATAAAGTACAATGAATAGAAAGAACAATTAACAGCTTGGGCTTATAGCAGCTAATCTAAGTTTTCCTCAAATTATCATTTCTTACAGCAAAATAGGGAAGGCCTTGCACCTCAGAAAGGCAACCTAGCTTCTTGTGGCTTCCATACTCCCCCTAGTGAAAGAAATTAGCTGTTAATATATGGAATGATCACTATTGTAACAGTTCTTCCTGGTATATCTGAGTTTTTAGAATTCCATTAGTTCAAGATAACGTTAAGCAAATTCTCACTTTTTTTTTAGAAAAGGACCATATACTTTTCTGAAAAGAACCTCCATCACTTATTCTTAATCCTACCCAACAGGTAACAGAGATGGTAAGGGATGCCATTCATTCTCTGAAGTTTTAGGCTCATTAGAATACTATACTCGAAAGTGGCAGTAGGAGTGTGCCAGGTTCAATTTGAATAAATTCTCTCACATTACGCTTTCTGTATCTATCATTTTGACTATAACATCAAATATGGAAATGATTACTCATTAAATATGGAATGAATTAGTAAACTCAATAGCAAATATAAAGCTGTGTCTTCTTAGCAAAACAGAGCAACATTAGAAATAACCAAAATTCCAAAACTGCCAAAGTTCTAGATGTGCCGAATTAATTAAAAAGCTGTATTCATTGCTTCTTCCCCATGCCCTTTGAAACATCCCTTTAGGCATGGTGTCCACTCTCTTGGAAAATAAGGCTCTATGGAAAGTAACATGATATAAATCAGAAAAAGGAAACTATGTTGGCTAATCAATGAATGATATAGAAGGAGAAAGCATAGCCATGATCCAACCTTTGACCCCTATGAAAATAAAAGAGAGAGTCATTCTTCTCCACCTCAGCTTTAAAGACATTTAGAGAAATGTTTTTAGTTGTCCACCCAAGATTGACAGTATTTGGCTCTAAGGATAATGATCTTGCATGCTGCTAAAAGTTGTGAAAGATGGAAGGCCACTTGGGAAATGAAATTGGTTTAAATTGCCACATTAACATTATTCTTAGTCTCTTTTCATGTTCTTGTTGATTTTTATTTTAATTTATCTCAAGTACTAATAAGAACTGTTTTAGAAACATGTGCATGAGAATGAGTTCATTTGCCCCGAGCCGCATTTGCTAGATTAATTAAAGAGGCTTGTATACATAGAAATTCATTCACAAGACTATTCTGAAAGATGAACAGACCTCATCAAATTCATATATACTTATTAAATCCTTAATGACATTCAGTTGTACATTTCATAGAGCAACCAGTATGAAATTTTAAACAAAGAGTGAAATCAATTCAACAGGGAGTAATGCTATACTCTATAAACAGTGGTTTTATGAAGAGTAATGTCATAATGTGATTAAAAAGAGGCTTACATGCATTACAAATTCAACAAAATATGTAATGATTGCAGTTCTCTAGCACAATGATAAATGTATAAATTGTACAAGGAGATTTTCAAGTGAATAGCTGTTAATATATGAATCTGACACTCACTGACATGGGACTGGATTTTATAAAAAATAGTACTTACAGTTTATTTTAATTGAAATAAATGTGTGGGCTTATTCTCTTCCAGTCTGGCTAAGAAATTGAGACTTTTTTCTATACAATTTGCTTCATAAAGTCATTTTTGTTTAGACTATTAGCTCTACCATGAAATATTGCAACTTATGGAGACAAGCACAACATGCACTGATGAATTATAATACTGAAAAAAGCAGAAAGTTCTGCATTGAAATTAGTAAGGCCCAACTGGTTCATATGCGTTGTTCCAACCTTTATGCAGAACAAACTCACAGTTTCTACATTTTGGTGAATCTGTTTATGACGGAAGAAGAAAGATAAGCAAGCAAACTGTCCCTTGAATACATCCCCAATACATATCAGTAGCTCTTAAATGTGAGGACATAGACCTTGTTAATAGCCCAAATGAATAAAAATTCTTTCAAGTAAAGAACTGAAGGATGGAGAAAACTCTTGTATAGAAAGGAGAATAACAAACACAACATTACTCTTATACTCTGTTGGTTCAAACATAGCTCACTTCATTAGAAGTCATACTAATGTTCTTAAAGCCATCATTAATATAGTCTAAGAGTTAAGGTAGATTTGGAAACAAATTTGGTTTTGAATTCTAACTTTGCCAGTTATGTGATTATGGGCAAGTTACTTGGCCTTGATTTTCTCGCTTCTCAGTTCATCATAGATTTAGTGTAAAGTACTAGGAGATGGTATATATGTAAAACGTGAGGTGTGAAAACCACTTCATTCATTTACACTACCAATATCAATATGATTCAACGCTCTTAACAATCAAAAGGAAGCACATTGATTAGACCATCATTCAAAAGATGACTGTATCTTACCTGACCTCACAAAAGTTATCTGGCAGTGACCAACTGGCCATAGAAAATAAAACATCCTAAATATGCCCTAAATCATCAGCTGTTTTTTTTTTCATATTTCTGCAGGTTCTAAATTATATTCAGCTAAAACAAAGTGGGTTTCTAAAACCACCCGAAGTAAAAGAACAATTCAGGCATTGACAAATGTGATTTCTTGGTCCAGTCACAGTTAATGATGATATACTGGGCTGAGTTGAGAAAGAGTGGCTTAAAGGTTCTGGCAATTTGTACTAGGCTAACAGGAAATGACTTTTGGCAGGTAGCCTATTAATACCACCTGAAATATTGTCATGCATGCAGGTATGTTAATAGGTATATTGTAATGGCATTCACCTGTGTACAATTAATGCCAAAGATGTTTTTGCATTTTGTTCTGAGGCCTAGAATAAAGGAAGAGAAACTTTTCTTTATTCCTCTGTTGACATTAAAAACCTGAAAGTGTGTATCTAATGAACAGTTAGAGACTGAATACTATGTACTAGAGCTAGAGGCAAAAGAAAATAGATGGGAGTATCCTTAAGTAGCAGGGCAGTTCAGAGGTTTTGGCCATGACTCTGTCCCTAAGGAACATTTTGTGAGTTTCTAAGCAAGCAAACAACACTAAAGAAAAGGATCTGGAGAAACTCTCTGAGCTTTGCTTGGGCCACATTCCTGGCCCTGACCCAGAACATCCTAAGAGTCAGGGAGGGAGGTGTGCTACCAAGGGACATCTAGAATGTTTGGCCACTAGTAAGTGGTGAGAGACTTCAACAGAGAACTAATATTTTGTATTTATAAAATGCCTTTCAACCCAGGAGCTCAAAATACAATTGTAAGTATCATCTCATTAATCCTCACAACACACCTTCGGGGTTGAAGAAAGAACTATTTATATGTCGTGAGCCTTGATCCTTTAGAGTGCCAAGGTAAGGAAATTAATCTCTTGGAATAGAAAAACTGATCAGCTTGGGGAAGTGAATTAATGGCCTCAGAGCACAAGGGTATTGTTAAGTAAGGAAGTTTTTCCAAGCTTGCTTTCTTCTGTGGTGCTTTGAGCTGGGCAGAAGCACTTTTCCTAAATAGGGTGCTGAGCCTAGGAAGCAGTGCAGATTGCTCAGGTCGACGCCCACTTGGCTAATAAAGCTTCCTTCTACACTTTTCCTGGAGTGCTTTAAAATAGAAGGAACATGGACAGTTATCTCTTTGATATCAAAGCCACAGTACAAACCCACCATCTCTGGGGACATGTGCTGAACCCACACAGGGTGGCTCAAATGTGACTGAAGTGTGGCTCACATTCGCAAACTCACGGAATCCAGTTCTGCCGCAGACATTTACCAGTTGTGTGAACTTTTAAAATAAATCTGGATGAGCCTGAAATTCTATCTTTTTAAAATATAACATGATTTTAAGAAAATTAGATGCAATAGTACAGACAAGAACTTAGTTTATGGGGAATCAGAAGAGATTGGGAACTGAGACCCCTGGGATTTATTTTTATTCTTAAGATATTTCCCCAAAAATGTATCTCAAGCTTCCAAAGTGAAAGTTCTTTCTCCCAGTGAACAGAGAAAGAAAATCTGTAATGGGAGAAGGGGGAAGCAGCAGATCCAGTTTAAATAGTCCCCTAGAACACTACCCAGTCTTAAACTGTCACTGAACTCTACTCTCTGTCCATGTTGTCTTACCCATGTGCCTACAGAAATTTTGTCCTCATGTCTAAGTATATTGTCATGTGGGAGGTCAGGATGGAGATCAAGATAGTAATGTAACCCTACTATGCTGTGCCCAGCTAACCAAGTGGCCATATCCCTATTCTGTGAGCTTTGTTGCTGCCTGGATACATATGCTGTGCAAACACATGTTAACATGGAACATCCCTTCCATATCCTTAACATAATCAAAGAGCCATTTCTGTTAAAGTGTTTTGATGCTAAAGACTATTTCTCATAGTTAGGACATACATCACCAATCCCTATCTCTTCTCTGCATTTTGAGACCATCCCTGACTCTCCACCTGGAGTTTCTCCTAACTTTTCTCATCCATCAAGGGTACTCTGAACCCCAGATTGATTATGAAAACCAAGTCCAGCTAGTTGCACATCTGAATTTGCTCTTACAGTTTAAGAGACCAATCATTTTAATGGAAATTTCTTCATTATACTAGGTCTACATAGCATTTTCTAAGAATTACTGAAAAAAAAATAACATGCTATAAATTTAAAAAATAAACCCATGATATTTGCTTTCCTTCTTCACAAATTGTCACTTTTTCCTTCTGTGAGTAGTCAATACCAATGCTTCCATGTTTTCAGTTCCTATTTCTAAAATACATTTAGTGTGATCATGTATTGGCACATCTTTACATCTTGATTTCTTCATATGCAAAATAGTGGTTATAATAACAACTACAATAGGGGTTAATAATGTAATCTCTAGTAGGGGCCATAATAATAATAACCGGGATTGTTTTGAGTGTTAACATTGCGCATAGCACGTATAGTCCCCCATGTGGTACTTATTGCTGTTTTTGTTACAGTAAGTATCTGACTCAGAAAAGAAACTCAAAAGAAGGCAACTTCCACAAGAAATATTTTGCTACATAATTTTTAGTGTCACATATTTTCAAATTTCCTTTATAAATTACAGTGCTAATGCTTTCTTTTCAGCTATTTGGCATACGATTCTTTCAAGATTTCCCCTGTAACCTTTCCTCTCGTTGCTTATTGCCTCTGTGTGGCAGAATCCACAGTGTTATTTTGAGACTCGTTCTTCCCTGTGATCCATGCTTCCTGCATGTCCACCCTTTGTGGTCTCCCTGACTCTTTTTAGCCTTGCTACGTTCTCCTCTTTCTATCTTGTTCACTCCACTGCTATCTCCATCTCCTTACATTCTCGTCATGTTTGATTTCCATTTCAGAGTGGAGGACACTAAATTCAATGTTCATAAAACCAGAATGCTAAAATGTTTTAATGATTCTGTTCATTCAAACGTGTATATACATGTATATATAAGTCCCTATACAGCTCAGGTGGCAGGCAGGAGATTTGGGAGGACAGTCTCACCAGGCAGCATTTTCAGCCTCGTGAATAGGAATGTCACACCAACATTTACATTGGTGGTGTTTTAATAAACTTGTGCCACAGTAACACTTCTGTTTAGATCTGGTGGAATCTCTGGTGCTTATGACATAGAGGCCTTTCAGACTGAGTTAGCCAGCTGTCCTGTGGTGACAGAATTCCTGAGATAATTCATTTTAAAAGAGGTAATACTTATTTTAGCTCAAAATTTTGGAGGTTTCTAGTCTGAGAATTGGGTAGGGAGCCCTGATGAGTGGCAGGAGTATATGGCAGAGCAAACTTGCCCATCTCGTTAGCCAGGAAGAAGCAGCAGAAAGGAAGGACCTGGGGTCCCACAATTCCCTTGAAGCCACATCCTCAATGACCCAAGGACCTTTCAGACTGCCCACCATCCTAAAGGGTCTATCACCTCCCAACAGTGGCATCCAGGCACCCAAGCCTTCAAGACAAGGACCTTGGAGGGACAGTGAAAATCCAAATTGTGGCACAGAGCAAACTTAAGTCCACACCTACCAATAAATACAGATGTTTCTCTATTTGCAAGAAGGTTATGTGCTAATAAACCCATTATAAACTTAAAATATGAGTAGAAGTACATTTTAATACACCTAACCTACAAAACATGAAAATTTAGCAACACACTGTAGAGTACTGATCATTTCCCCAGGTGACCACACACGTGAAAGGGAGACACCACATGTTGTCTTTGCCTAGCAACTGAGAGGGTGTCATTTTCTGTGTCTGTAGACAGGAAAGTAAAAAAAAATCAAAATTCAAAGTAAGATGTCTACTGAACATCTATCAATTTTGCACAATCATTTAATTTTAAAATTAAATTTTTAAAAATCTTAAAAAAATTAAGTTGTACTATCCTAAATGGGGGATTATTTGTATATTACTCTCAGTGGATCTAAAAGTAACAATCACTGTTCCATTTACCTCCTGCTGTGGCCTGGTTAGCATATACTGGTTTGCAACAATGGCCTAAACAACCACATCAAAGCCAGCTACACATTTGATTGGTTTCCAACCAAAACTCGAGTCTGTCTACAGTTGAATTGCTTCTCAAAATGTTTGTAAAATCTTGCATTCATGCAATACAGTTTTTGAAGTTCAACATAGAGCTTTAATTATATCCCAGTAAATTTATTCTTTCTTTGTTTCATAACAGTATTGAAGTCTGATAAGACAATGTTTGCCTCTAGGTGTTTGTTTCTGGCTGGAGCTATCTCTCTTAGCTTTATATCATAGCAAACTTAATTAGCATATCTGTTTTCCTTTCATTTTGTTCCCTGAAACATTTATAGGAAGATTATAGTGTGGCTTTACAATTGTGTCTACCAATTCTTTGAAACTTCTTTCTGTGAGAGACAGAGCTGGATTTTCCAACCTTAATAAGGGTTGTGTAACAGAAAATGAACCCCCTCCCCACAAACGTACTTCAGGTTTTTAGTTCCCCAGGTAACTGCTCCTGTTCCAGTTCCACTTGCTTTTGTCTCTTAGAAACAGCTGGTCACTGTGATGCACGTTGTATAAACCCTAGCTGACAAGCCATTCTGCCTCTGTACTCCCTGCCTGCTTATGCTATATAAGCCCTAGACCACCAGAGATCAGGGCCTTCTCAGGAGGTTAGTGTCACATCATGAAGAGACTTCAGAAACGTTATGGAGATGTGCCCAGGGCAAGGAAAAGAGTCAGAAATGACCACATCCAGAAAGGGAGAGCCAGACACTCAAATCTATATCCAAGGGAACATCCTCTGCATATCCATGTGAGTGATCCATCATGCAGTTATGTCTTCCAGGCCTACAGAAGCCTTGAGTTCACCTCATCTCAGTCCATATCTTCACCATAATTCCTAACACAGTGTGATCCAGAACCGCACAACTAAGCTGCCATCAAAACATGACTGTGGAAATTGTGAAAAACTAATTATTACTTTTAAATTTATGTCTACCCAAAAGTTTAGTGGAATAATTTGTTACATAGTAATGGATACAGTGTAACTAGGACCCTGT
Organism: Chinchilla lanigera; assembly: GCF_000276665.1. Lineage (NCBI taxonomy): Eukaryota > Metazoa > Chordata > Mammalia > Rodentia > Chinchillidae > Chinchilla > Chinchilla lanigera. Next base: position 3,424,016 of record NW_004955438.1, on the reverse strand, counting down.
ATCTTATGGACTACAGGCAGATCTCTTTAAGAGTTTTTCACTGTTTCCCGCATATTATACCCTTGGGGAAGTGAAGATACTCTAAGCACAATATTTATAACAGTCTCCTCATTTGCCAATTTATTATAATGTTACCCAAGGGGAATTTACACATGTTTGGCAAGACTTATTTTAATGAGCTCATGTGAGTCCTCAGGCATCACTAGATTCTTTGTTAAATATGGTGAACTATGTACAAAGTTTTTGCTCAAAAAAAGCACTTCAGAATGTTTATATGAGTCCCAAGTTTAACAGATCTATCCTTTTGTACCTTGTAGAATTTAGCACACTTCTCCCAAGCTGATTTTTTATTCTGATTTATTCCTCTTATTTCTGAGTGGATATTAACAAGTGGTCATATTTCAAGTTTTTTAAACACTTTGAGAGATTACCTACCTAAAGCTAGAAATTTGAGCTCGTTTAATGAAGTCTATTACCATTTTTCTCACCTCTGCAGGTGTGTACTGGAATTTTACATCTCTTTGGTTTGTATTAGTCTCTTTAGTTGAAGGAATCTAATTTGTAACAGAAAAAGATGTAAATACAGGGAGTGGGAAATTCACAGAACCCTTGAAGTCCTTTTTGTGCAAATGCTTTCCTGTTTTATAATTAATCATGAACTGATTTCTGGGAGTAAAGACCACTTTAAAAGAAGAGGCCAACAGTTTTTAAAATTGAAGAGACCATAAAGATCGTTTAAGACATATAATTTCCCTAATTTGGTATTTCTCAAACTTCTGCTTCAAACATAATTGAAATAGGATTTCTAGCACAACAAGCATTACAGGGTGCAGATAAAGACAGCCCTCTCTCCTCTGAGGCATCAATTAAAGAATTATCTATATATTTATTTGTGTGGTTTCATGACATTTCCAAGGCTATTCAAAAATAAACCACGTGGGGACTATGCATCCTTTAGTGTAAGATTCAAAGATCAGGTATACACTATTGTGGTGTGGTGCAAGAATCAAAATTTTCCCAGTGAAGAAATGACCGCAGGGAATGCAGTGGTTGTAGTATATCTTGAATTCACACAATGCCTCATTAACTCTACTTGGCAAATTAATTCAAATTGATTTGTTTGTGAGAACTGCAGCTTGGCCTCAAATCTGGTTACAAACAAAGGATAATACTAAACAGCAAGTTATTGAGCTCAGAGAAATGTCCTGAGAAAGCAAAAATCATTATAGAGGCTCTTTTAAAAAACATCAATGACTTTTTAAAAATCAAAGAAGAAAATGAAAAGAGAAAAGAGAAGAAAGAACAAGTGAAGCAGAGAAAGGGAGACTATGCCTTATACAATTAGAATGAATTTTATTAATAATGCTAATTTATTATAAATATTTGAAATGAATGTAAATAAAGCTTTGAAAGTATCTAGCGAGAATATAAACAAGGATAAAAATGCAATGGATATTTGATATTTTTTAAAAAGCAATTAATTTGATTTAAGCAAAGTAATCAGATAGACTAAGAAAAAATGGAAAAAGCAAAAGAAGAAAATGCAGTGATATGTCCGGAAGAGCCAAGATCCACTTTTAAACACCATGTCTTGAAGAAAAGAAGGGACAATTCCTGAGTTACAGTAACTAATTTCCAACTGTTAGAGACTTGAATTTAAAGTACAATAGTTAGGGTGAAGGGGAGAGAAGCTGCTCAACAGGAAAGAACAACTGGCATGAGCGCTAGGAGAAAAGAAAGAAAGAAGGAAAGGAAAAAATTATATGTATACATACACAAGATAGCTAAGATAGTTGTAGGGTTAATTATTGGTTTATTGAAAGGAACAGTTAATGTTTAATTGTTTGATCAATCTTGCATGCCTATATCTGGTAATCTGAGCAACTACTTCGAAGATAATAATAAATAATACAACAACCATTGTTGATTTCCTATCATCTTGTTTTGGAATTCTGTATTATTTTTATAGTTTTTATGTTGTTTTGTTTTTGTCTTTGTTTTTCTTATTTTGCTTTTATTCTTTTCTCTTTAAAATAAATAAAATAAAAAGGTCATATTTATTACAACCACAACTTTTCTTATTTTCTGCTGTGATAATCTGAAAATCAGCTACAATCCCATTACAATACAAACATCCCACTACAATAGTATTTTTGCAAATCTCTCACCCAAGGTTGAATCTATTTTTTCCACCTCTGCATCCTGGGCAGGCACCGGCCTTCCTCTGGCACATGGCAGAGTAGTAAGTGGGATGTGGGCAGAGGCACAAGCAGCATCTGCTTATTGATGTTTCCCCTCTAGGATGCCGTGTGAAGAAGGCCAGCCTAGGCCTCTCTTTCACAAAGAGAGAAACCCAGCCACCTGAGTGTGCTTGGAGTGGTTGGTTATACAACAAACATTAAAGGAAATCAGAAGACTAAGAGGGACCCCAGCTGGTCCCAACAGAGGGAGGAAGCAGCTCAGGCCTTATCTCTGGAGTCAAAGGAGCTTGCGGAACAGGAGTCATAGGGATCCTGTGCTGGAGCCAAGGAGATCTCAGCCCCTGCTTCCTGTCCTTAGCTCTGTCTTCTTTCTGAAGACAGAACTATCAAGTCCAAGGAAAGCTTGCAATAATTCACTTCCTGTGAAGAGAAGGAAGAACTAAAGCTGGGGGATTTGGAAAAGGGCTGGAAAAGGGAGGATGAACTCCTGTAGGATCCCTACGTGTAGACTTAGAGATGGGGGAAAGGAAAGGAAGAGTGGTTGGAGGCAGCTACTGAGGGGACAAGAAGCCACTTGTCTGATCTCCTTCCATTGCTACTGAATGAGGTGTGACCAGCCAGTCAGAAATAACAGCATTCTGGATTTGAATTCTGGATTTGCTGCTAGGACTTTTTGGAGTTGTGAACTCGACCTCACTGATGAATTTCTCACTCCACAAATAATTCCAAGGCATAAAGGGTTACCTTCTTTTTTTGTGAGAAAGCATAGTTTTACTCCCATCTTTAAATTTAACCTTCCAATACAAACTAAACAAAAAAAAATGTATGCTCCAGATGATATGAATAATCACTGGTCAGGCTATTTCTATAGTTAGAATAAAAAAGTATTCTCTACCACACTTCCTACTAACAAAGAACAATAAAAACAAATCAAAACACTAAACTGAATACCAAAACTATGCTAAAGATACTCCTCGGACACTCCTTTAGAAGTGCATTATGTTGACTACCTTCCAACCTTGTTTTTCAAAAAGTAGGCACTGCTACCCTGAGCCTTTTTAGTTTCTAGAGAAGCATAAAAGCATCCATTCAAAACATATTTATAAGTCATTTCCCTTCAATTCAATGTATTAGAATGGTCTTAGTTTAGCATATGAGTGGCAGCTTGATCCTAGACAAAAGCATCAAAACTGATCAAGGCCTTGACATTAAGGGGGTTAGGAAGAGTCAGGACACCTAACACTGCTCAAGGTTCTGATTGTCAACTCAAGTGACACACACTTGTCAACCTTTAGAAGTGCATTATGTTGACTCCAGGATTAGGTCACATCATAAATGTAACAGTCAGAACATCATTTTTTAAATGAGTACTTTTTAATAAATGACTTTCAAGAAAGTAACCAGTGATGAATATGAAATTATCCACACATTTAAAATACTGATCTGGTACCCAGAGCCCATTATTCTACATGGAATATCAATCTTTGGGAATATGCTTTTTTTCCCCATGAACTTATAATCATCTTAGAAGCAGGATTTTCATAAATCTTTAATGACACAAAATACTGATACACCTTAAGTGTTTGAAAATATTCATGAAATTGACAACTACAACCACCTCAAGAGGTATGAATCTTGCATCTAACAAATAATTTAAAATTATAAAACTTTGCAGGTTTAGAATTTACATGATTACTAAGTTTCTTGTAAACTCTAGAAACCTATACATCTGAGAGATACAAATAAAATATCTATCTCTTTTTTTCTACCATTTAAAGTGAAATATTAAATGCATAACATTAAATCTCGGGGCTGGGGATTTAGCTCAGCGGCAAAAGCACCTGCCTGGCAAGTGCAAGGTCGTGAGTTCGGTTCCCGGTACCGGAGAAAAAACAAAAAAAAACAAAACAAAACAAATTAAATCTCGGAAATCTGATAAATATGTCTAACAACTCTGGGTATTTTAAATTTAAAGTGCATTGAACATTTGCCATGTGCTGAAGCAAATGCAATGCTTTTATATTTACCCCATGTGTGTTTGCGGATACCATATACAAAGAGAAATTTTATCTTTTATATTTTTTATCTCAAAAGCAAAAGAAAACTTCTGTATGTTCTCCATGGAACTTGTCATTTGTGATAAGAGCCAGATCTTAGACATATGTAAGAAATAAATATCATCACTTAGAGAAATGATTCATTTCAACTGACATCACTAATAAAATAGAGTGAAACAATTTTCTTTTACCAAGCCAAAGAAAATAATTCAGAGATTTATTCTTTTGGTGGAAGAAAACCTACATCTATCATCTGTAACATTTTAAATTAGACTAATACAACCAGACTAGTCTATATCATGAAGAAATTTTTAAACCAACCAGAGAAGTGGAGTGGATGACCTAATATTTTCACCATTCTAATTACCAGGTTCCTTTGAATTTTACTCTTTCAGAAGGGTGCTTTTATCTTTGCAGTAATGATCCAAGACATTAAAAGAAGGCTTTTGGGTGACTCGATTTGCCTACTCAAGTTCACGCAGTATCTATTGATGTACCTTTTCTGTCTTGTCAGAAAGCACTTACAAAATTAGTAAGTTTATGGTATAATTAGTAAAAGACAAGACAGGTGAGAGGAAAGAATGTGGTTTTCTTGGGTTTTATTTTAATTTCCAGTATCAGAGATGGTGGCTTACTTAAATCTCATTGGGATCCTCCCAAGTACTGAGACTTTTGGATAAGGATTGGAATTTCTCTTCTGAGCAAAACCCACGGATGCGAACAAACTTAAAAAATAATTTAAAAGGGGAACATGAACTAAAAAAAATGTTTAAATATGTGGATATTTTCTTCTACCTAGCTTGCTGGATTTAAACTTGGTCTGTTTGAATAGGTTCAAATCCTAACTCAGTTTCCAGCACAAGGATGTGTAGAGGTGGATGATTAATGCATACTTTTAGGAAAGAATTTGAGCAGTTTCTGTACAAAATAGAAAGTACATACTGGGAATGCTTCTATACCTCCCCACAAGAGGCTGAATGTGTTAATTGGGAATTCGGCTGATACTATACTTCTAAACAGTAGTGAGCGTTGATAGCACACAGTTACTGCTCAAACTCCAGATTCCTTTAGCTAACAGTCTGCTTGTTCCAAGCAGTGGGAGGATCCAGTGCAGATAGAAAGGTTGGAAAGGTAGGGAGCAGAGAATGGCACAAATCAAAGAATCAAAGCCAGAAGACAGAGAAACATCATATAGTTATGTTGATTGCTGTATTTGATCAGAAATACTAAAGCAACTGTATCCTGACAGAAAGATAGGTGCACATAATTACACAGTCCCAGAACAAGGTGGATTTGTTGCCTGCAAAGTTCAGCACTGTTTTGGTCTGTGGTGTTAAGCAGAAACATCTATAACTGCTGTATCTTTCCAATCAGATCGCTAGGAAGATGGGCTTGCAACCAGTGATTCAGATGAATGGCATACAGCTACCGAGAAGAGAGTAGGACAAAAGAGAATTGTCCAGAAAACTCTGGGATCACAGTTGATCAGAACTCTCAGTTAATATGCTCACAGAGCACCTCGCTCAGTTCAGTTGATTTTTTACAAGAATAGCTCTATTAAGAGCTTTTCAAAATTCCCTTTATGGACCTACTTGGAGCTCAAAATTCTCTGAGGTCGTAGTGGAAGAAAGTCACAAAATGAAGCTAGACTATTAGATTTCACTTGGTTTACCTCCTCTAAGAGAGCTCATTTGCTCCCTGAGAACAATATATACTTTTCTGCGGATTGTCTTCACATTTCCCTGTTCTGGAGGTCCAGTGTCAGCCTTACCATGTAGAAAATTCAAGAAAAAAAAAAAAACCAGCTATTCATTTCAAAAGCCTAGAAGCATTTCATTCCTATTTTTTTTATTTCACTCGCATAAAGTGCTATTTTGTTTGACACAATTTTATAGGGGTAAAAAGTGAAGTAGTAAGTACTTCCATATCTTGACTGTCTAAGATTTTAGATTTATTTTTATTTTACATTCATATTTACATCAGATTTGTATTCTCCCAACTTTCATAAATTCTTAAATCATTACCTTTTTTCCCTTTTATTATTTTGGCTTGTTATAGTGGGAAATCCTCTCTTTTATTTTATTTATTTTTTTTTTTTTGGTGTTTCTCCGGTACGGGGAATCGAACTCACGACCTTGCACTTGCCAGGCAAGCGCTTTTGCCGCTGAGCTAAATCCCCAGCCCCTAAAATCCTCTCTTTTAGATCAACCAGGAATCATCTCACCAGAGTAAGAAAGGTTTCCTAATATAAGATTTAAGTGTTGCATCAAATAAAAATTTCCCAGTGAAATCTTAAGTTATTAATAGCAAAGCATTTGTATTTTTCTCTTGCTATAAATATGCTATAAGTGCTTTTAAAACACATTCCTTACCTTAGTGCATATTAATGTTGTATATATGCAGACAATGAAGTCTGAGTATGTGACCATCTCAGAGTATGTGACAATTTAACATTTATTGAACAGCTACTATATTTGATACCTTTAAAAATATGACAGCAAAATTATGAACACTTTGCTTAAGCTATAGGAAGTCAAATATTGCTATGTTTTCTATTCTGGTGAGACTTTTAATTTTTTTAAATTTTATTTTGATTAGTCCATATTTGCACTACATAATGATTGCTTTCATTGTAGGGAGTTACTACATGGACAACACACATCTTAGTTCTTTTTGTAACCCCCATATCTTGGTCCACCCCTCCATTTGCAAAAGATCTATCTCCCTGCTTCCTAATACTATCCTTTATTTTGCTCTTTAATTTATTTATATTTTGGTTTTCTAATATAAGAGAAACCTTGTGATATTTAAGCTTGTGTGTCTGATTTATTTCACTTAAAGGAGACCTTTTATTTTTAACTACTAATTTTATTTAATTGACACTGAGATTACCAAAGTGTAACAAAAACACTATTTTATAAATTAAACCCCATGTGCTTTGAGTTGAATTTTTTGTTTTAAAATTTATTCATATTTAAGATCCACAACATAATATTTTGATGTTTTGATGTTTATCTTGATTAACATGTAAATGGTAAAGTAATTTCTATAGTCAAAGAAAGTAACATTTTATTGTCTCATGTAATTTTTCTTTCTTATAGCAAGATTATCTAAAATCTACTTTTTTGGTAAATTATAGATTGTTAGGTATAGTAGGAACTTATGCCTGTCATCCCAGAAACCTGGGAGGCTGAGGCAAGAGGCTCACAAGTTCGAGTCTGGCACAGGCAACTTAATGAATTTTGTAATATGCTGCTTCATAACGTGTGTGTGTGTAGGGGGTGGAGATCTCAGTGTGCCCTGGCTTCAATTCCTACTACCATTTTACAAATACAAGTATATATCTCTTTGTCTCTATTTTGTATATGGAGTTTCTAAACATTCATCTTCAGTAACTGCAACTTAAGTGGAGAGAAAATATTGCTTTATCTCATGTACATATGGAATCTAAAGACAAAACAAAACAAAACAGAACACTAAATACATAGATCAGAGAGGAACGTGGTGGTTGCCAGGGATGGGTGAAATAGGAAGATATCTATCAGAATGACTTAGAAGTTTATTTTAAACGTGTGCATGCTCATATGCATATACACATCTACAAAAAGTCATAACCTGGTTCTTGTTCCTTTAATAATAGGGAACCAGATACTAAAATTTCTCAAATGCAATGGCAGGAAGTGGGCTGAGCCATATCTAAGGATACTCCACCCTCATGACAGCAGATCAGTGGCCGGAAACAGAACTGAAGCTCCAATAGGCAGCATTCATCAGCAGAACAGAGACAATCAATGCTGAGAAAATGAAGGAGATGCTCTCTGGGACTTAGAATAAAGACATATGAGGGAGTAGGTAGGAAGAAACATAAATACTGGGTGTCACCTCTCACCTCTGTGCAGAGATGCTATTGAGAATAGGCCAGGGCAACTATGCCAGAAGCTAATAAAGAAAAGTACACAACTTCTCTTAGAGAGAGGAAGGTGTATTTGGATTGCCATAGTTTATAGTTTAATAACTAAAACTATAATAACTATAGTTTAATAACTACCAGTAGTAACAGAATTAAAGAAAACCTTTCTGTCTGTCATCTTCAAATCTTGCTCTCAGTAAGGAAGGGCACAACATTTGATTAAAAATTGAATCTATGTTGTCAGTGTTTCTCAGAAAGTGGTACATGGTTGAGGGTTTTTTGTTTGTTTATTTGCTCTTTGCTGTTTTTAAGTACAGGTGAATGGACTGTCTGCCTCACTCAATGTATTCTTCCATTTCCTTGTCCTGAATTAACCTCAGCAGTGCATCTATATCATGCCACGTAGTGGTACTATTCTTGGTGTCTCTGAGGACTGAGCTCATCCATTTACAGAGTACCTTGCTGTCCTTTTTCTAAACAGAGATAAAGATAGGACCCAAAATAAGGCAGATGGCTCAGTGAAGACAGAGCTATAGGCTTCTGAATATCTATGATTTCGATCAGGGGTCTCTGAACTGCAACGACGAGGTAAATCTGGTCTCTCAGAGCTTCTTTTATTAATCAGGTTTTATTAGATTCTAGCATACCTACTCATTTATGTGTTGTCTAGCATTGCTTTTGTTCTACAACAGCAGTACTGAATAACTGCACCGGAGACCTTGCAAAGCCAACTCTCTAGCACTTACAACATTTATATTTTGTACTCTGATTAACTACTAAGAAGACAACAATATGCAACGTATCAACTATTATAACTATTCTACTAACCTGCTCTGAAACTCCGTTTCATTGCTATGTTTATCTTTTTTTGTTTAAACTTAAATTTTTTCAAAAAAGAAAAATAAATAAAATGTAAATACATGTAATATACAAATAAATAAAATATTTAAATGTAGTTTTTTTCAAAGCCTGAAGAATTAACTATTTGGCTTTTTGGAGAAGAATTTGCAGATGCTCCATCTAATTAAGAGTGCCAAGGTCTCCTTGCCTACATCATTGCTGATTTCCTATCATCTTGTTTGGAAATTATGTACCATTTTTATAGTTTTTCTGTTGTTTTGTTTTTGTTATTTTGCTTTTGTTCTTTTCTCTTTAAAATAAAAAAAAATAATAAATAAAATAAAATAAAATCCAGGTGTTCCTATCACCTATTAACTCTATGACATTGGGGTGTGTTACTTAATATGTCTGGCATTTATTTCTTTATTTCCAAAATAGGAATCAGACTAGGATACCCTTCCAGAAGCTATGAGGACTCAAGAAAAACACCTCAGTAGTGTTACCTCCTCTTTTTAAATATTAATCCCCTCAAATCTGTTATTCAAAGATAGATTGTGATATTTCAACTCTGTTTCAGCAATACAGTTTTCAGAGACTTGTATACCCTAACAAAGATTTCACCATTGCATTCTGAAAAAAACCACTTTTCTAAGCTGTGATTAGAGTGAAAACAAATCTAGTTTAATTAAACATTGAGACTGGCAACTGTGCATTGGGCAGAAGCACATTTCTAGTAAATGTTCAATAACAGGATTTTACACTGCTCAGCATTCAAGAGAATGTGGAAATGATAGTAAATTTGCATGTGAATTTACATCTGTCTCACAAACAGATCTGAGCTCTATATCCAGTGCATACTGGAGTGCTCCTGGAAGCCAGATAAAAAACTGGAGTAGAAAGAATTGGGGTTTGAAACCAAACAAATTTCAGTGGAATCCTAGAATTCACACTTGCTAAAGCAGGACTGCAGCTAATGAACCCAACTTCCCTAAGGCTCAGTTTATTTATCTGTCAAAGAGGGTCATCAATGTTTCTCTCCCAGAACCACTGGAATGATTTTTTTTTTTTTTTTTTTTTTTTTGTTTTTCTCCGGTACCGGGAACCGAACTCACGACCTTCTGCTTGCCAGACAGGCGCTTTACCACTGAGCTAAATCCCCAGGCCCTGGAATGATTAAATAAAGTGAAATCATGTATGATGGATATATTTATTACATTAAATATGGTGGTGGTATTGCAGGTGTATGTGTATGTCCTACTGCATATATTACATATGTGCAGAGGGCAGGGGCATATGAATTGTGCATCAATAAAGCTGTGAAAGACCTTTCTTAAAAAAGAGAAACAGGAAAACACCTTTCCATTAGTCTCTTCAGTGTGAAAGGAGTGGATTGCCATGTTACAGCTTCCTGTATATGTCAAGGTAGAGAAGCAGAATTTACCAGCATTTTTTTCAGAGAACCTAAGGTCTCAGTTTCAATTCCATCCTTATCTAGTCTTCAGGCTCCATCAGGCACTCCGGGGCGACTGGTTGAACTTGCCACACCCAATAGCAACATCTCCCTGCTTTCACTATGTTGATTTGCAGGTACAGGGCAAGGCAGTGCACTGGAGCACTGCGTTTACCTCCCAAGACATCCAAGGAGCCTTCCTGGTCTTCATGGACTAGCCCATGGTTAGTTCTGTAATCTAATCAGGCTTAATATTTCCATTTGTAAAAGGATGATAAAACTGGTATCTTCCTCTTAGGTTTATTGTGAAGACTAATACAAGAACTCAGTACTGTCCTTGGTACTTAATTGTTCAATAAAATTAAGGTATTAAAATTACCTTGCTTGCTTACTTGTATTTCTCTTCCTAGAAGACCTTTGAGAACAAAGGCTGTGTCTTATTTTTCACCGCATACTGTCACCCAGCAGATTTGTGTGCAGACTAGATACTGAATAAGTATTTGTTGCATGGTGAATGAATGAATGAATGCACAATGAATGAATGAGATTTCTCTACTCAAATCTATCAACTGATAAGAACAGGGCACCAGCAACATCTTTTATACATTAAAGTTAGTGGCAGAAAAAAAGACATTGGCAGTGTTTCTGCTACCATAAGTGCAGTATAGTTGTTACAGTCCATTACTAATTCATTCTCACTGTTTGATATAACTTTTAGCATTTGACTTCTGTAGTGTTGTCATTTCTACCTATGTCCCTAGTCCCAATCCCTAAATCTTCTTATGCAGTACTGTGTATCTCCCATTGGCATTTGGCAAACTGCATCATCCAGGCTAACACAGAACATCAGGGACCTACTGGGAGGCTATAAAAGTACTGTGTGAATAAGAAATGCATCTCATACAGCAAACTGTAAATATCACTGGGAATCCAATCAAGTCCATGTTAACTTTATGAACTGAAGACAAAAAGTGCCTCTTTGTCCTTGACTCATTCCCTTTCTGACCTCCTTTCCCTTCTCTTCAGCCTGCTGGGATATTGACAGGGATTTTAGAGGAGTGGAAGGTCTTTATCTCTTTGAGATGAGCTGCAATATGATTACAATCGATTGAGTGATTTACAGTATAGAGTGGCATTCATTACTTCTCTGCTTTATAGTATTATAAATGACAAGCTGTATGTGAATATATATTACTATTATTGGATATTTATGTACCACCTTTCTCTAAGAAGCTCAATGTTCTTTTTAGACTTTAAATAACTGGAGAGACTCTGGAACCTTGTGCAAAACTTAAAGGGAGAAGAAAGCAACTTGAAAACTTCTTATGAATAAAATTATACGGGCACTGGTATTAGGACAAATGGTGTTCAAACAACTCTGCAGAAGAGAAAAAACATACATGGTAATCATATTTGATAGTTCAGATAATAGTTCTGGATTGTCATCACTGAAGACAAATTCTACAGGTTAGATTTTTATTTACTACTTAAGCTAGAACTTTCATGTGACAATAGGGAAAATAATACTTGAACAGAATTTATTACAATGTTTAGAATTATGTAGCATTTGATGATTGTTCTAATTGAGAAGAATCTGTGTTATTACAGATACCTCACAGGGAGTGAGATATTATTAATATTTTTATGTCACATTATTCCAAATGAGTATAATTTCAAAATCATAAAATGTGACTACACCATATTTCCAATGTTGAAAGTATTGTTCCAAAGATATGGTTTAATAAAATGCATGCATTATAGATGAAAATTAAGAAGCCTTTTCCCTTACATTTGCAGTTAAATTGTGCCTAGAAGTGCCTCTCAAATTTCTCATTACTCATTTCACTATGTCCCTAGACTATAATATGTATAATATTTAACAGGTGGCAAAATAAATATCATGTGAATTTTTAATCTGTAAAAATCCATCTTCCCTTCTAAATTATAAAGTAGTCCACTTCAAATGAGGAAAACATAAGCCAGGGCCCACAATAATGTGTGTAGCCCATAGAGTCCTACAGAAGTGGGCAGTGAAATCATTTTTTTCTCAACAACCCTGTGGTCTAAAAGCATTGCCCTCTTCACAAATGAATTGTGGATTAATAATGTCAGTAGTTACAAAATTGCTGTCCGTACTATCTGATATACATCTTCATTATAATTATAAGATCTTTTGTGTATGTTATTTAATTTTTTTATAAATAACCTAGAGTTGTATAGTAGCTTAATATCTTAGGGGCAAGAACCCATGTGCCATAAGAACTTGCCCCTCTCTTTCAAGTGTTTTCTCCTGCAAGATAATTTTATTTATATATAAATATGAATACTATATACATATATAACACTCATATATATACAGTGTATTCCTGCCTAGTGTTTTTGTCTTCTGGGTGACTGTTTAATTTTAACGTTAGTCAGGATTCCAGTTTGCCTTGAAATGCTTATCAGCTTCTAAGGGACATTTACAGGGAATGAAAGGCTCTAGGTTTGATAGCAGTAATTGTATTTAACTTGTAAGATATGAAGCTATTTATCTTGTGGCTGGGAATTCACAGAGGAGAAAGGAGGTTTGCTGATTAAAAATAAACTGAAGAAAAAATGACTAAGCACCCTCTCACCATTTCCCATCCCCCAGGTAAGACCATTACACATTAAGCAGATTTTTATTTAATAAGCTCTTTCTGTCTGTTTAGATATAATGCTAAAAGGCATAATGGGATCATGAAAGAAAAGAAGTTTCCACATCCCCAAAGGGCTTCCCCAATGAGATGGATAAAGGCAGATCTCTATGTGCACCCAGGGAAGTGCTGACATCTAGACTTGGCAGGAACTGAACATTTAACTTGAGCAGATTCTAGGATTTACCTTTAGAGAAATACTCAAAATTGCTAGGACTTGACTGAAAGCCACAATTTCTGGGTTACCCAACTGCCCCAGTGAACCAAAGATAATCTAAAGCAGGCTCAGTGTGTGATTGAAATGTAGGGGTCTCAAGTCAGTTTGCATACCAGCATTCCTAAAATCACACAACCTAAATGTCCTCCTCCTAATCTATATAATGGGAATAAAACTATCATTGACCCTGAGATTTGTTTCAAGGCTCAGTAGGATGCTGTCCACGAAGTGGAGAGCATGTAGGCCATGCTCAGCGAATGGCAGCCATCCCCATCTGAGCGACTGCCTGAGAGATGGCAGTGGCATCATCTGCCACTTGCTACATTTCCAGGACAACATGTTCATTCTGTGCATATTCTTTACTTTGGCATCATCTCTACTGTTACAGAGTAGAGTGAGAAGCATTTTCTTTTTGTGCTGCATTTCTTCTTTGCTGAGTAAACTTCACTGCAGGAAGTCTTCTCAGGGCCCAAAATGCTTCCCGGTGACAGATAATCCTGATAAAATAGCTGCAAGTACAATTGTCATGCATGCAGCCCTCTACTGTACTCAAAGAACTTTCTACCTCCAGAGGTAGACCAGTGATCCTAATCCCTATTTGACAGATAAAATAGCAGGTATCTTAGGGTCAAGCCTGTTGAAAGATTCACTCCAAAGCCATGTTGTCAGAGCACACAAGTATAGCTTAAGGGTAGACTGTCACTTCTTTAGGGCATATCTCTTACCAGTACTGTATTTACTTTTTTGAAGTGTCCTCTATTAAATGTCAATCTGAGTCTTCACTAGATTTTAATGGGAGAAAATGCAACTTACAGCCATAGAGATTAAAACACAGAAAATTCTTAACAATAGGAATTTGATCAGGGTAGTGGGCAAGTTCTAAGTGATGAGGCCAGTGGCTCCTCATTGCAAGCAGGCAGTCTGACCTCAGGATTCTTACAATTAATCGTCATCCTCTGCTGCCTCTTCAACAACCCCATCAATAGGGTGGTTTTTATCACTTTGGTTGTGTAATAATGAAACTTATTAGATAAATTTAGAAGGTATATGAAGGCAAATGCCCATTATTTTATCAATTATGCAAATAAAGATTTATATAGCAGAACATAGGTAAGAGGAGCTAAAAGACACTGTATTCGAGTTCTGTACTATGCAATAAAAATATCTGTAGTGTTGGTGTAATGATTGAATATGAAAATATATTTAAAGGCTTTAGTGCCTAATGTAAAATAATTGTATGATAAAACAAAAATTTCAAACCATTAATCATACCAGCCACATTGCAAGTAGCATAATAGCTACATGTGGTTTGTGGTTACCATATTGAACAGTACCAGTAGCCAGTCCAAAAGAAGGGGGTAAAGAGATTTTTAGCTTTCTAGGTATCAGTGATTCTCAAACCTAGTTGAATATAGACTCACCCTGGAAACTTTATCAAAATGCCAATGCCTAGGCCAGAACTTTCCAAATTTTACAGTGCACCTGTAACACCTTGGGATCTTGTGAAAATGTAGATACTGATTCAGTAGTTATTAGTCACCTGAGAGCCTGCATTTTTAACACCTCTCAGGGGATGCAGATTCTGGTGCTTCATGGAACATACTCTACACCCCTTAAATTAGATGACAGGAGACCAGAGCCTGAGCACTGACAGTTTATTAAAGTTTGAGAGGATCCTCATCTGGAGCCAAATTGAGGCCCACTGCTTAACATGTTTGTCTTCCTTTCTTCCTTCCTTTCTTTCTTTCTTTCTTTCTTTCTTTCTTTCTTTCTTTCTTTCTTTCTTTCTTTCTTTCTTTTCTTTCTTTTTGTTTCTTTCTTTCTTTTTGTTTCTTTCTTTCTTTTTGTTTCTTTCTTTCTTTCTTTCTTTCTTTTTCTTTCTTTCTTTCTCTCTCTCTGTCTCTGTCTGTCTCTCTCTCTCTCCCTCTTTCTTTCTCTCTTAAGATAAATTGGAGAGCATGATTATTTCACAGGGCAAATAATCAGACTTTATTAAATAGATTCATTCAGTGATACATTTCGGGCCTGAATGTTTGCAAAAGTTATTCATAAGGTGGCCTTAAAATGCACCTGGAAATGTCCAATCCCATTCATTAAGTGAGCCTTTCTCTAGTTGCCTTTACATTTTTGCAGCCTTCAAACCATGTTTACATACGGCTTTTCCTCTTGATTATATTTATACTCCTTATTCCCTTTGCAGGACTTCACTATGTATGTTTTTCTCTGTTGAACTGAAAGCAACACTGGTGCTGAATGGATGAACAAACAGGTAGATGGGGCTCTGTTTAATGTGTGCTTCAAATCTGGCAAGGCCTAACATCTTTTTAGGAAAAGGTGAGAAAAAAAGGAAGGAAAACCTCCTGGCTAGGAATTAATAAAAATCTAAGGGCTAAGAAATTTTCAACATCGTGTCAAAAAGACAGACTTACTTTTAATCCTTCAAAGTCTTAGTCACCTAGGATGAGATGCAGATAAAAGCAAAGTCTTTCTTATTTCCAAGCATATCACCTAAACATGAGATGATGATGAGTATTTGAAACAAAGTATGTGGGGAACTCTTTCAAATTCAGAGGTTCTCCGTTACAGGTACCTATGCCCTCACTAGAGGACATTTGACTTTTGTGGAAAGGTGCTACTGGCATCAAGTGAGTGAAGGTCACAGATAAGCACCCTACAATGCACAGGACAGCACCCCTTCCCACTACCACATTCAGCAAAGATTTATCTGACCCCAAATAATAAGAGTGCTAAGGGTAAAAAATCCTACTAACCCAAACAGGTATGGTTTTCTGTCTGAGAATAATTTTTTTGGGGAAAGATAATGCTATTATCAAAAACACAACAAAGTCAGAAATAGGATAATGGGCAAGAAGTTTGAAGTAGTACAGTATGAATATCAGGACAGGAATCTTGGTTTTGTCCATTAGGCCAGATGAGGCTGAACAAGTGATTTAGAGCCTACTATAGTTTAGATGAGTGGACCTCAAAGGTTCATGTGTTAAAGGCTTGGTCCCTAGGGTGGTACTATTGGGAAGTGCTGTGGGCCTTAGAAGGTGGGACCTTGTGGGAGGTCTTTAGGTCATTGTGGGGGGGTATATCCCCAAAGGAGATTATGGGGCCCTCATCTCTTTGAGTTTCTCTCTGCTTCTTAGCTAGTGAGGTAAGCACTTTATTCTATCATGCTTCTGCCATGATATGCTGCCTTCACCAGAGACTCAAAGCAAATAGGACCAGTTAGTGTTGGTCTAGAGCTTTCAGATCCATGAGCAAAAATAAATATGTTTTCTTTATAGATTAATTACCTGAGGTATAAGTGAATTGTCTTAGGTGTTGTCTGGAATTTCCAAAACTGTGAAGGAAAATAAACCTTTTCTATTTATTAGTTAACTGCCTGAGGTACTTCATTATAGTAGTGGAAAACTGACTAACACACTGATAAAGAAGAATTGAGTCAAGTGCATTTCAACTGAGTTGTTATGCAAAATCAAGGAGAAACCAATTGAGACTCTGTTCTACTCAGCACATATTGAGGTGCTTCTCAGTCTTCATTTCCCAGGAAGCCTAGCTGTGGTCTGTAAAGCTCTTATTGTACCATGTTCAGGTTCTAATAGCCTTGACAGCATAAATGGCCACCCACACACAGCAGAGAAAGGATCTTGAATAAGCCCAGGCAGCTCAGCTTCCCAGGGGGTCTAGAACTATGGCTAAAATTAATTCCTTATGCTCAGCTCACTTTTCACCTGCCCTCCCTTGTCCTCACAACTGCATTGTAGAGAGACAGCCATCAAAGGCTTTATAAGGCACATTTGTCAGTGCTTGGATGATAGCTGTGGGCTGATTCTCCTTTTTTTTTCCCTTGTCCTGTTCCTCAGGTTTTCTATTTTCAGGTTCAAAGAAAGAAGTTGCTTTTGAGTGCTATTTCTCAGAATTAAGTGATATAAGATTCCATGCTGTAGAACCATGTCCCTTTTTGGTCCTCACTGACTCACAAAGAGCCAGTGCTACATGCCCTGTGCCCAGCTGGGTTCTAAATACTTCACAACAGTTTGCTTCAGGAGAGACACAAAAAATCCTATAAATGCCAGTCAGAAAATCTGAGAGTTGGCCCATTCATCCTGGTGCAAAGTTGTTCCATTCAGACCTGGTAAGCAGGTAGCATTTTCTAAAAGTATACCCTCAGTATGAGCTCATTTAAGTGACTATTTTGCAGATAATGTTCAATATTTCTTTATTGTTTGAACATTAGTAATAATGATTAGTAATAAATGAGTAGCAAAACTGAACTCCTCCCTGTGACTTACAATGGTTTATTGTTTTCAATAAAACAAAATGGCTTGAAAAAAGAGGATACTTCATTACTACAGATACGAGGTCATTTTGATCTACTACTTTAAAATATATCAATTAAACTGTTTCAGATTATTTTAATGATACTTGAAGTTCATTAAATGGATTCTTTCAATTATATAGGAAAACAAGCAAGAAAGAAAATCAGGTATCCAAGGCCCAAAATTTGAGTCAATTCCTCAGAAGTTTAGGTAAAGTAGAACATAAAACTCAAACATTGCCCTTGATTTACTATATCTTACCATTTTCACCAAGCAATCAAGTAAGGTAATCACTCCCTCAAACACTCAGTATTCTCAATTTTCTCATAGGAGGACATTGCCATCATAAGGAGGACAACTTAGACTCATTTGTGCTAATACAACTTTTCTTTTTTAAAGGAGAAATTTTTACTCCATATCTCACAACAACTACCTTTGTGTGGAGCTAACCTTTGAAATGTGACACTTCCTTAAAAAAAGAAAAAAATCTTAGGTCATGAGAAGAAAGTTGTTTATTTCTAACCATGCATTTTAGAAAAGTATCTTCCAATTTGAATTGGGAGCAAGAGTGGAAATTGTTGCCGTCTGGGCACAAAACCTGGCCCTAGTGTCCCTCACTTATACATGACTTTAGGAAAGGCCCAACATCTGCATGGATCTCTGCTTTGGTTTGAAATGTGTAACAAGAATATTCACTCTACCCAACTTTCAGGCTACTTAATAGTCAAAATAAAGTAACCTATACAAACAAATGCCATAATTTAAAATGCCACCTAAATATTTATAATTCTCACACCTAACATTTGAGAATTGGCTTAACTGTCCAAAATTATGTTGAGAATTTTACATCTGTTTGTCTCACTTAATGTTCACTTCAACTATGGAAAGTATTAGTTTCCCCATCTTCCAAAGTAGGAACCAGAGGGAGATTGAAAAAGAACTTCTGTAAATTTTTGAACTAGATTATCAAACAGAGTAAATACTTGCTTATAGAACCAACAAAATAGAGTCATAAATGAGAAGTTTGAAAGAAAGAACTTAATATGTTCTTAAAGTGTTATTATAATAAACATCAAATATTCCAAGGCATAGGGCAGTTCAAGGTCTTAAACCAAACTGTCTTAAACTCACAACTGATGAAACCAAATTCTCAGTTGACTGATAGGCCTGTACTTAACACTGCTATACTTTACCCCATCCGATAATAATAATATACCTAATTACTAAGTAACAGTTACCAATGATAATAATGGTTTTCAGGAGAAAGCAAGGCCATTAAAGAAAGGTTTATCCTGTATTGAAAACATGTATGGAGCAACTCATAATTTGGATCTGAAGACACAAAGTGATAGGGTGCACCACAAGGGTCACTGGTTTTGTCACACTTTTGACTTTAAAATGACCGTTCCAAAGGCTTCTCATGCTGGCAGCAGACTTGTGGATCCTCTATCAGCTCAGGGCAAATGGTTAACATTAATTTAGAAATCTTTAAGACTCCTAATGGAAACACAACAAACCCTGCAGCAGCAATTTTAGGGCCAATGATAATATGCACAGAGAGAGAGATGGATTTTTCCTATGAGGAAATGAACAGCTTTTAAGATCTCAGGCTATTTTAGTTCCTCTCACCTGCCCCCACCACATTCCCTAGAGTTTCAGCAAGAAGCATTTAAAAATCAAGTCTATTAGTGTCTGGAGAATTTGGATGATGATAAGAATTCCTAGTAACTGCTAACACTCTTAGCTTCTTTCATGTGCTCAAAGATAACTTCATAAGGTCATTTTTGTGCCTTAGTCTAAGAAATGCTAACAGACATCCAGAAATGGCTGAGGTGGCCACTTTTTGGAAATGGAGAAAAGTGAATGGGTCAGTGGAGCCTTCCCCTTCAGTAACTTGTGGGCCTTGCTCTCAAAATTTTAAAACCAGATATAGGAGACTCTGGGTAGTAGGGAATGGTCCAACAACAGTGCAGTTAACTCTGACTAACTTTTAAAGAAAAGTAATGCTGATTTATGCATGGAGACATAATCACAGCCTTAAATCCATTTAAGAGTCTTGGACCACAGACAGACAAATTATTGGTAATATTTCTTCCAAATATGATAATTATTAGCTAAATGACTCTTAGACTTGGGCTTATTACTGTGTTCAACTCATTGTAAAGGACACAACAAACAGAATATTGTGGGGGGATCTAGAGTGCAGGAGACTGAGATATGCATCAGGCCCACATTAGTGACAGGTGCAATATTCTGAGCTATTTCTTGCATGTATCCATCCATCCATCAGGTAGCAATGCTACTGTGAAGGAAAGGCCTTTTGCTAAAGGTTTTGCTTTATCCTCTTGGCACTTTTGTGATCAGAATTCCAAACCCTTTTCCTAGGAGAGGTGAAAGATGAAAAGAAAAGACGAGGGATTATCGGAATTTTTGCTTTAAAGAAGCCAACGTTTTCTCCCATTGCCCTTGATTCGGCAGCCACCTGGCTTGGGGAGTTTGTTGCTGAATGCTTCTTGACTATAAAATTGAATGGATGATTAACTCCTCCCTCTCCCATACCAGCATGCTTGCTGTTAACATGACTACCAGGACCAGTCTCTGATGATCAAGATATGCCTAATACAAGTGAGAGAAAAAGAATCAGCCAAGTCAGCCAAATAATGAAATTCTGCCCTTGGTTTCTTTCTCTTTGCTCCTATGACTTACCATTCATGAACCTAAGTCTAATAAATCTCCTTTTAAAGTCTCTTTGCCACCTCTGACCACCTGTACCTTCCACCATATTGGAGTAAATGGCACCATGAAGTCCAGATCTCATGTTGGTTTTCCTGTAATATTGACAATAGCTCACCATACAGATTGTGTTCCTTCCCTGTACTGCTGCTCACCGGCAGCAACCTGGAGTGCCCATAATCATTGTCTTTACTATGAGCCAGTCAGGCCATATTTGCCAAAGGTTGGTAAGAAATGTTCAGTGCATAGTTAGTAAGTCTCCAGAAGTTCCCTACACTGATCAAGTTTTATAGAATTAACTGATGTTCTACTATAAAAAGCATGATTATGTGCTTCTCTTAGTATACCATGATGGGGTGACAGTCCCAAGAAAATCAGCACTGAAGAGTGAGAATGGGAGAGCGAAAGAGAGAGCATGACATTAAGATTAAAACATGTACCTGTAGGATAATGTTCATTCACTGGCCAATTGTCCACCTGGAGCGTGGCATTGCCGCCGTTCCTGGTGAAGCGTACCACGTGGTATTTGCCATCATTGATAGGGGTTCTTTCCTCTCTGATGGAAATGTCAACTGTGCCAATATTGAAGACGACGCCAATTTTCCCATATTCCTGCAATAAAGAAGTACAAAAGGCATAGTTATCACTGACCACAAGATTTTCTCCCTTTAAAGTTGATCTTCCAACTAGCAATAAGCCTGTAGGGGCCTAGAGGGAGCTGTCAGTGTGAAGTTAATAATAGTATCCTGTATTTCTCCATGGGCTTTCATACTGAACATAAAAAGCAATGGTATAAAGCCACCCAAATTGCTCTCACAAGCTGAACTGCACAGGTTACATCATTCAATTACCCTCAATGGATATCAAGGCTGGAATGACAGAACTACCTAACAACGAAGCACTGACACTGGAAAGATCATTTCTGTGTGATGAATTCAGCCAGTTTCCTAAGAAAGGATAATAAGACACTGGACCGTAAATCATTCACAACTCAGATTTAGGATTAAAGAGGAAATGTGTGCCTGCCTGAATAGTTTTGGGGCAATCAAGCTACAAGGGTGTAGCATTCTTGAGAGCCAGTGGCAGAGGAATAGCATTGTCTAGATCACATGCTAGTAATACTTTCTGCAGATCTAAACCACATACAAAAGGAACTTTCAGGAAAGGGCAGTGAAACTGAGCTGGGGTTTTCAGAATCAGAGGGCTGCTACCCTTCCCAACTTGCAGACATACTTCTCAGTTTAATCCAAAGATAAATCTGATTTTGGTGCTTTTGCTTATACATCACAGCAGTAATAAAAAA
This sequence comes from Chinchilla lanigera, assembly GCF_000276665.1. Lineage (NCBI taxonomy): Eukaryota > Metazoa > Chordata > Mammalia > Rodentia > Chinchillidae > Chinchilla > Chinchilla lanigera. Next base: position 3,402,299 of record NW_004955438.1, on the reverse strand, counting down.
AGGTGCATGGCTTGAGAAGATTCATGGGATGGGCAATTGCAGTGGATTAGAGCAGACTAACATTATGGCGATGGAAACGATGATCATGGAAATGGCCATAATAGTGATGATGAGGTCATCCACCTCCTAGGAAATGCCTGGAAACACTGAGCCATAAATATAATGCTCTTGAAACACATAATCTTTTACTTTAAAAATTGGGTATGACTCAGAACTGGAATTAGTATTCACAGTGAAACAAAATGAGAGTGACCTTACTGATCAAATATATTTAGCTTCTCTCAGCCTCTCATAATGGTATCATAGCAGTACAGAGTATAAAGAGGCCCAAGAGAGAAAGGAGACATCTTTCGCCATTTCTCCAGTGGTCTAAATTACTGGAAACGGTATGAGCACTTGATGATAAGTAAATTCAGTAGTAGTTCTGACATTTTACAAGATTGAGACACAGTATATGTTCGTTAGACTTTGTTACTCTCTATGTGCTTCAAGAAGTAGAAAAATAAACAAGTGGAGAAAGACATGATTCTAGAATTTATGTAAACTAAATTCTAGAAAAGATTTCATGGAACCTCGGATTTAATAATTTGCCCATTCATTCATTCACTCATTCATTCAATAAAAATACAATATTAATTAAATGTCTATTCAATTCAATGCATGAAGGCTTCTTGTGGGGTGAGCACTGGCTTCAGTATTGCTATATCGCACTTATTTTCTCCAAAGACAAGCTTTCCTCAACTCGCTTTGTGTCTGTTACTGTACAATTATATCTTGCAGAAAATTAAAAATGGACAAGTACCAAGGAATCTTAATCTTCCATAAGAGGACAATAGTTAAATCAATAAAGGATCCTGTCGACATTCACGAATGCCAGAATACAGGGTGACAGAATTGTTTCCTAGGTGCCTTGACTGCATGGTGTATACGCAGTGTACACTAATACCTGGGTTTCCTGTCTTCTGTTTCTTGGAGCAAGAGATCCAAATTCCTTTCTAAACAGTAGATATCTCAGGCTTTCATAAATCTCTGCTCTTTGTGACCACAATGGTTTGTTTTGTTTTGTTTTGATTCCTCTTTACATACTAAACAAAGTACCAAGCATTAAAAAAATGATGCATGGAAAGTGAGCCTGACTATGGGTTCTCTCCTGTATTTTTCATGCTCATAATTAGTTATTAATAATTAACAATTTATGATCCATTTTATTGTTTCTTCTTGCTTCTCAAGGAATTCAGAAACAGCACTGTGAATTTTCTGCTTTCTCTAAAAAAACTGGCATTCATTCATGTGCTAAGTTGTGTGTATAGGTGGACGAGTGAGTTTGTGTGTATTTAGACCCTCATACCTAAATGAACAAAGCTTTAATAGCTTGAATCGTATCTGCTTAGTGAAATAAAAGGATTGGATAAGTTAAGAAACCACAACTGCAGGAGCCATTACTCCTCTGCCCACCCCACAAATGTGGGCTGTTTATTGCACTACTGTTCTTCAATGAGAAACCACTACATAAATCTTAGACGCTTGGAAAGGACTGCTGCTGGTGATTCAATTCACCTCTGAGTCACTAATTAATCATGAGTGGAGAACAACTTTAGGGGGGAGAAAGGAGACCTTTACACCAGTGTTCTGCAGCTTTCCAATGATAGCAGAGGCAAAGTTCAGTTCTGGCTCACCGAGTTGGCTGATCAGCAAAATATATTCTTGGGTAGATTTTTTTTTTTTTTTTGCAAGATCTATAATAGATTCAAGGAGAGAAAGATTTAATCTCTGCCAAAAGAAATGTTTGATCCTTATCACAGGGACCACACATTTGCCATTGTAATTACAATTTTGGAGAAATCCTCTTAGACCTGTGAGCACACTGCCAAATTCAGTGTAGACCCTTACCCAGATGTTTCATTTTGCCTCCCGCAGTGGTAAATGTGGCTGTGCTAGACCTCAGATGTGGTCTCTTTATTCGCAGTAATGAGATTTCATTGCAGAAACCTCCTTGTCATTTGTCATGGGACCACAGTGGCATTATAATCCGTGGGTAACTGCTTTGCTTCAGTTCATTATAAGTCATGGAAGCCTTGTGGCAAATACCCATAACTTGCCCAGGCATAAATCTATCATGTTCAGCTGCCACGAAAGTAAACTCTGCTGGACCGTGTATCTACAGAAGAGAAGCGGTGAAGGATGAAAAACACCAGCCTGGGAGTCAGCCCTGATTGACCTTTGGTAAATTTCTTAGCCATACTGAACCCCATTCTTGATAATGCAGTACAAGAAGATATCAGGTGTACATACTTCAAATAGCTGCTATAAGGATGAATTACTATGACCAGTAGGATGCATACTACTTTATATTATACAAGTGTAAGAGCTCTGGGGGATCAGGAGAAAGGACTATCTAATCATTTGACCCTAAATAATGACCTGTGATTACTGAAACAGTTAATTGGTTCAATAGGATAAATGCGGATTTTATCATAGAACAGTAAAAATAACATCTCTGGCTGTTACTCCTGTAGGAGCATGGGCATGTTATTTAACTTCTCCTTTTTCTCTCCAAAGGGAGGAAGAAGCAAATTGCTACCTCTAAGCTCATTGTGAGAAGGTGAACATACATGTGAAGTACCTGCCACAGGGCTGGGCTTACTTCTGTAGAGCAATATATCTCAGAGCTCTTTCCCATCATTGGAAGGAGAGATATGAAATAAGGACTGATTGGTTTGGAAGGTGTTTATTGTGAAAATAAATGTAAATTTTAGTAAACAGAACACCAAACTTTTGCAGTGTCGATTTCCCGTCACAATTTGGTAGTTGCTGTCGTTCTCCATTCCTTGGTGCCTTTTATAAGACTCTCTAAGAAGAGCAAAGTGAAGCTGCAGAAACGGCATGGCTATAAATTTTAATAACTCCACACCACTAAAGTTGCTACCAAGACAATCACTTCAATCTATGTTCTTCCTTGATATTAAAAACAAAGACAAGTGGTAAATCAGAAGACATTACCCGAAGATTCTCAAGTGCATTCAGGAAAAGAAGAAAAGGAGCGGTAGAGAAAACAGATGTCTTTAAATAGCCAGCACAGTAAGTCATTCTTCACCAATAATGACTATTTATGAGCCCACCTGGATTCTCAAATTAGTTTGGCTCCAGCTTTGTGATTCTTAATCAGTTACATTACAGTTATAGTTGCTCATATGAACCAAGAGATGCCACCGACCCCAGCATCAAAAATGTATAGTGGAAAGAAAAACTTCAGAAATCAGGATCTCCTCAAAGGCTATCCCTTACCATATTCCAGAGTGCCCCTAGGGAAGGCAGAAGGCACCACCCACTATTTCAGGAAATTGCAGGCATCATCAGACGTAGAGCTGAGATGATTTTCAAATGTATGCCAGGGTGTGGTGTAATGCAGGCCCTTCTCAATATTGTCACTGCTACGTTTCCCTCACAAATGGAGCATTCAACAAACAAACAAAATAAAGACAACAAAACAAGAAAAGGAGTGCAAATGACGCCTCCTGTGGTCCAGTCACTGAAAAGGTCTTCTGCACCTACTTCAATATCTGCTTCGCATCATCCATACAAAGTGATACTAGTGGCCACATGTTTTTACTTCTTCCTCTTATGGGGTCGTAGTGAGACCTTTGGATTCCCTTGTGATGTATGGGGCCCAGAGGCCAATGCTGCTGATAAATTGTTTGTCATTTTTTCAGCTACGTATATAATAGCTGCAGTAAGACCCACTAGAGTTCTCTCATTGCTGTAGCTACTGAACCAAAAAGGTTTCTGTGGTGGCTCTTCTGTCAGGCTGCACCCCTCAGCCAAGATGGCAACACACCAACTTGCAGTGGGCCTTGAGGTCAGTGAGATACAAAGCTTTGTCGCTTTATGCTGCTATGTGCTCAGGGTTGTTTGTTACTGCAGCAGAACCCAGGCTGCCTGGATGCTCAGTACCTATTTTTGAATAGAATAATCTTTGAATTCTCAGTTACTCACTAAAGAATTCACATGATAAAAGGCTTGTTGAAGACTCTCTGCTAGGTCTGTCTGACTCTCAGTTTCATGGGTTGCCTGCTGAGATATGCATCAGTCACATGCACTAGGTGTTGCAATTGATTTACAGCCATGCATTGTGGAATGACCAGGATGGGCTCCGAGAAATGTCTCTTTTTGCAAATATCATGCTTAATACATGTATGATCTAATATGACATGATGTCACTAGGTATAATACAGGACAACTGATCTATACACAGCTGTTGTTGACCCAAATATCACTAAGCATCACAAGATCAAATTTATGTAACAAGGGGCTGGAGATTTAGCTCAGTGGCACAGTGCCTGCCTGGGAAGTGCAAGGTCATGAGTTCATTTCCCGGTACCAGGGTGGGGAAAAAAAAAATATGTAACAAGATAGTATATTTTATATCTCCTAACACACCCATCCTATCTGTCTTTGGGTTTTTCAAATGTAAGGATCCTAACAGATATAAATATTTGTTAACCTAATGGACAGATAAATATGTGAATAATGAATTAAAATGGGTGGTTTTGAATGAAAAATATTAGGAAAATGCTTTTATCCAAAGAATCTAAATATGATTTGTATTCTAGCATAAAATAGTTAATGAGTAATATGCTCAGATTTTGTGTAATAAAACATTATATCATTTTACTTTATAAACACAGTCTGTAAAATACAAGATGATGAGGTATAATTTACTTGATTCATCAGACCACTTTGGCTAAGGGAATTTATTGAAGTTCTTTGGGACAAATCAATCTGCCCTTAGAACACAGTTTGTGCCTATTAGCTATCTTTTAGGGAAGGTCATTAGTTTATTCATTCAATGTCACAGTCTCCTCAGTTCATACAAAGGATGATTACCACTTAATAAATATCAAGTGTGCTCTTCCTGTGTACAGAGACACACACTACTGAGGAGTCCAGGAAATAGAAGAAACCAGGTCTCTCCTTCAAGAAGAGAAGGACAGAAACAAAGCCTTTCAGGCTCCATACAACTGACAGAACTCCAGTTATGAAGTTTAGAGATGCTCTAGATTTTTATTATCTCCTCTTGAATGTGACCTTGTTGCTTCCCCTTGAAAAGTTTAAGTATGGCTGTGGCAGGAAGGTCAGGGAAGAAGCAGCTGTCTGCTTGGGGTCCTAAACAAATTTGCGATTAGAAATCAGAATGCTTGGCCCCAGTTGCAGAGCCATTATCTTTGTATGTATGTGGTCTTAAGCAGGGCACTCAATTATTTGAGTCTCAAGTTCTCAGAACCAAACTGAGAAAAACAATACAGAGACAATAACAATAATAACACCTGCACTTCATCGTGGTCATAAAGAGCAATGAACAGTGGCTTGGAAAATTCTGAAATACTCTAAGCGAATGATATAACCTTGATGCAATGGTGGGTGTGGGTGTGATAAGTGTGATGATGGCTGTGGGGATGACTGGGTGACATATGGGACTGCAGAAGGGTCAGAGGTCTTTGTACACTCCCTACAGACCCTGGTGCACTTGAAATGACTAATGCCTATCCGAGATCATCAACACCAGAATCGTATAGATTAGCCCTAGAAAATTCATGTTAAATGGCTTAGAAACTAATTCTGTTTTCCTAAATGTGCAGGTCTCAGTGACCTTGGCATACACCCTGAAAAGCTGCAGTCGCCTCTTTCTGAACAGCATATGTGGTTCACCTTGTGATTCGCTGATGTCTGGTTACATGAAGTCAATCAATTAAAGCGGATTAGATCCAGTCTGAAATACTAACAGAGGACCAAGAGAGATAAGACTGATAAATAGCTTAAGAAAGCCCCATCTTTAACTCTAAGCAAATTTGAGAGAGACAGAGAGAGAGACAGAGAAAGAGCAACAGACAGGTAGAGAAAGACAGAGAGAGAGAGAGAGATGGAGAGAGAGAGACAGAGAGACAGAGATAGAGAGACAGAGAGATAATAATGGTGTATGACAACAGGAACCCTATCCTTAAGAGAAAAGAATTAAAGAAGGACAGGGAACTGATACAAATAAATAAGATGCAATGCAAAGCCACAGTTCTTGTCTCACCAGTCACAAAAAAAAGGCATCCTGAGTCACCATGTCCTTCAAATCACTCTTAACGTGCATTTTCACCCATAGACCACAGTATCATACCGGCTCATTAAATTATTTTGTTCCACTACAAGGCAAAAATTAAAGTTCACTTCTGTAGGAACCCCAGGATTGTGCCAGGATCTGGAGCAGTGTGCTGGCAGGATACAGGTGACAGCTGGCAGGGCAGTGCTCAGTGAAACTCAGTACAGACTACCATCTTCTGCAAATGCCTTGCTTTGCCCCCATAAAATCTCTACTGCTTCCACGAGGGACCACCCCGTGGCCTTAGCAGAGACTTTAAACACTGTGCTCTCAGTAACAATATTATCATCCTCAAAATTAGAAAACACACATTTCAAATCCTCTAGTACTATTTCAGAGCATTTTAAATCTTCATAAACCCCTTCAAACTAGGTCCTCAGACCAGAAGTTTCAGTGTCAGCATAACCTGGGGACTTGCTAGAAATGCAAATACTCAGGCCTAATGCCAGACCCTCTGAAGCAGGAGCTCTGAACAGGAGCCCCATAATCTGTATTTGCACAAACCCTCAAGATGGCTCAGAAGCTAATGCAAATTTACAAATCATCTCTTAAGTAAATGTCTTAATTCCGCTACTGTTCTCCCTTAAATTGGGGTTGTGATTTTGTTCCCAAGAACATTTGGAATATGTAGAAATATTTTTGATTGTTGTAAATGGAGTGGGGTGTTACTTATATTGAGTAAATTCATATCCTAAAAGGTGCTAAATATCCAACAATTTACAACAATTATTTGACCAATGCCAAATGCACAGCTCTTGAGAAATTCTGCTAAGGGAAATACAAAACCTCTGTGGCTCAAAACATATCCATAAAGTATGCATTACACAATGGAAACAGTTCTGTCTAGACTTACGCATATGACCTAATGCAGTCTCTGCAAAGATCCTTCTGTGTTTTATATAGGCATGCCACAACACACACACATGCACACACACTACAGACATGTATACTCATACATGCATATTATATACATATGTAATTTTTTTACACATTTGGTCTAAAATTGTGACCTAACCTCAAGAGCACAAAGTAAATAATAAGCATGAACTGAAAATCTTTCTGGTCTTCCTACTACTCTGCTTTGGTCAAATGCCCATTATGTAGGTGTAACTTTGAAATTCAAGCTCAAACAGCCAGAAAATGACACCTACACTATTTTCTCTGTGTGCTCTTAGTAACCCCTTTCCCTACTAATTCACTGATACTGGTACCTAAGATAGTCTCCCAGTATTTCTGTCGGACCACAATAACATTAGCTGATAATCTCAACTTCAGTCTTTGAACCTTCACTTTTATTTTATTTTAAAAATAAAAGGAAAATATTAACAGACAGACAACCTTTTACAAAATAGCAAAAGAACAGTACAGACAATACAGAGTTACAAACAAAGTGGTAGGAAATTAGCAATGCTTGTTGTATTATATATTGATATCTTCAAAGTGGTTTCTCATGAAAACAGATAGAGATAAGCAATATTGATCAATCAAGGACTCATTGACAGTTTCTTTCAGCAAAGAAATAGAAGACAGTAGAACAACTATGTTAGCTATCCTGTATATACATACATACAAAATTTCTCCTTCTTTCCCTTCTCTTTTCCCACATCCCAGTTGCCCTTTACCCTTGAGCATTTTCCTATCATTTTACAATGTCTATCATACCTCCTAGCTTAAATTAACTCAGGTTTTACACTAGTGAGACAATGCTATGCTTGCATATGCAGGTCTGATTTATTTCACTGATGAGTATGGTCTCTAGTTGTGACCATTTGCCTATAAAGCCCTTGAGTTTATCTTTCTTGATAGCTGAGTAATATTCCATTATATAAAAGTACCACAATTTCCTTATCCAATCCTCGGCGGATGGACATTTGAGTTGCTTCCACAATTTAGCAATCACAAATTGTGCTACTATGAACATAGGGACACATATATCACTGTGATATGATGTTTTTAGATTTTCTGGAAAAATACCCAGAAGAGGAATAGCTGGGTTGAATGGGACCTCTAGACCTAGTTTTCTGAGGAATCTCCAAACTGATTTCCACAGTGGTTTCCCTAGTCTGCATTCCCACCAGCAGCGTAGCTATTTCTCTACAGCCTCGCCAGCATTTGTTACTGATTGATTTCTTAATGCTAGCCATTCTTACTAGGGTAAGGTGGAATCTCAGTGTTGTTTTAATTTGCATTTCTCGAATGACTAATGATATTGAACATTTTCTCATGTATTTATTTGCCATTTGTATTTCCTTATCTGAGAAGTGTGTATTCATCTCAGCTGCCCATCTTTGGATTGGGTATTTGGATTGGGTATTTGAATTGGGGGGGGCTAATATTTTTTAGTTCTTTATATGTTCTAGATAGAAGCCCTTTGCCTGAGGGACAGTCAGCTAAAATTTTTTCCAAGTTTGTGGGTTTTCTTTTGACTCTGCTGGTGATTTCTTTAGATGTGCAGAAACTTTTCAGTAGCATGAGGTCCCAGTTGTTGATTCTTTCAAGCGTTTCACGTGCAGTTTGGTTTTTGTTCAGGAACTCTCTGCCTACCCCTATACCTTCAAGGTTTTTACCTACTTTCCTTTCCAGTAGATTTAGTGTTTCTGGTTTAATATTGAGATCTGTGAACCATTTTGACTTGAGTTTGGTGCATGGTGATAGACTTGGGTATATTTTCAGTCTTTGGCAGGTAGCAAGCCAGTTTTTCCAGTGCTGTTTATTAAAGAGCCTATCGTTCTTCCATTGAGTTTGTTAGGCCCCTTTATCAAAGATGAGGTGGCTGACTGTGTTTTTGGTTGTGGCTGTTTCTTCCAGTCATTCCACTGATCCTCAGGTCTGTTTTTTAGCCAGTACCATGTTGATTTTATTGCAGTAGATTTGTAGTATAATTTCAGGTCAGGGATTGTGATTCCACCTGACTGTCCTTGTTGCCCAGGATTGCTTTTGCTATTCTGGGTCTCTTCTGGTTCCAGATGAATTTAAGGCATGTTTTCTCGAGATCTGTGAGGTATGCTAATGGTAGTTGAATGGGAATTGCATTGAATCTGTACAGCAGTTTTGAGAGTATGGCCATTTTCACAACGTTGTGAACCTTTACTTTAAATTAGATAATTCTAATCATTTTTCATGAAGATGCATGATCAGTTCTGAATAGGCTACACAGGAGGAATTCACTCTCTTAGAAGCCAGTACCCTAAGCAAAGAATGAATAGTATGAAAGAGAACAGCAAACAGCCAGTTGCCCTCAAGACCTATTCTGTGCTGGTACAGAAACCTTTAGTGACTCTCCGAAGTGCTTTACTATTTACCTAAGCTCCAAGTGACAGGCCACATTAACATGAAGGCCTTAGGATGAATAAACACCAACCAAGACCTCTTGCTTTAAAAGGTAAGGCATTCTTAGTCATTTTCATACAGGAACACTAGTATAAATTCGGTACCATTCTCTAGCTTAAAAACCAAAACAGAAACAAACTGTATACATATTTCAGATGTGGGAGATTCAGCCCTAGTGGTCATCAGAAAAACAGTTTAGATTCTGACAGTTTCTATGATATATTTGGGAAGGAATACACTGTACAAACTTGGAGGAGGCAAATTGGCCTAGAGCAAAAATCAGCAAACTGTAAGACAAATCTAATTGTTTCCTCTCTTTTGCAAATAAAGTTTTATTGGATAACAGCTCTGTGTAGTCAGTTATGGATTGCCCCTGGCTGTTTTTATGCTGCAAGCCAGAGGCAAGCAGTTGCAATAGAGATCATGCAGCTAACCAGCCTGAAATATTTACTCTCTAACCCTTTACTGAAAATTTTTGCTGAGCCTTATTGCAGAATCTTGAACAACTTAAGGCTAGCTGTGTATTTAGTTTTTAAATTCTTGACCGCAGTTTATGTTCAAGGGTTCAGAATAACTCAGATAAGAGTGGGAAGTTTAAATGGAGAGGCCGTATACATGCTTATTCAGCTATTTCAGGTAGTCTGGCACTGATCCAGTTCACTCTGTTTTTCACTTGCAGTTCTCAAGAATAACATAGATTATGCAGCAAATGTAGCATCCTCAGATAAGGAGGCTCTGCTACAGTCCTTGTAAGGAGAATCCCTTCATTAATCTATCCCTTTGTGGTATATTGCCCTGGTATTTAAAACCCAGGGTAGAATATTTTCCCCTTGACTTTAGTGCAGGTAGGGTACATCCATATATAGTTCCATCCTATCAGAACAGGTTTTTCTAAGTCTTAAAGGACTTGTTGACAATGAATCTAGGCTTCCTTTGCTCTTACTGCCTGTCTACATGTAATGAACCCACTTCATATTGATGTGTGTGTATGGGGGGGGTGTTCTTTCTTATTGCAATCAGACAAGTTGATAACCAGTGCATCGTAAATCTGACTCCCAACTATTATCTGGCAAACGAAGTACACTTCTAATAAGAGAAGACAAGATATACAAAAACTCATCCAATTAAGCATGAACTAATCTATCTTGGATCCCACTGAGGGTGGTCCAGATACTAAAATCAACTTAACATAATGCTATTTGAAGGAAGTCAGCTGTGAATGCACAGAAATAAATTAGAGGCTTCTGGCAAAATATGATAGTAGCTAGTAACAGTCTGGTAATGGAGGAGATGGAGCGAAGTTGTAAGTTATTAAAATTATAATGATATGACATTTCTTTCCAAAAATTTATCTCGTTGCATGAGGGTGAATCCTGTACATGTGAAAAGCTTGAGTCTAAAAGATAGCACACATCACTCTGATGTTAGAGTTTTAGTTTATTATGTTAGATGAAATGAGAGAGGAGAATATCACCACAACCCAATGAATATCTCAGTCTCCAGGGCTTCAATGAATCTGCAAGACACTCAAGTGATAAACGGTGATTAATTGAGCTTTCTTGGTTTACCTGCAAGGGGAATCTACCGTATCATCATCTTGGGATGAACACACTGAAATAGTGGCTCATTTTTCCTTTCCTAGTTATGTACACAAAATGGCTGGGAGACTCTAATATATCAGCAGTGCCTGTCTGCATACAGGCACGCTGGGGTGTGTGTATCTTGGAGATAGCGCTGCTGGTAAGTATTTCATCCAGGTGATATTTTATGGTCCTCTTCTTTGTCAGCTATCACCACTATAACACGCTTTCTTGGATCATATCGGCATTTCTAATTAAAAAGGCTGATTCTGACTTAACCCCCAGCACCATAATGAAAGCAACACAGAGAAAGAGAGTGAAATTTGAACAGCTACAGTATATTGGAGGAAGGTAGGCCTGCTGACCTTCACCATAGCAACAAAGCCTCTGCAGGGGACAGTGACTTGGACATCCATGCAAAAGTGTGAAAAGTGCTTTCCCTCAACCATGATGGGGTTGAATGTACTAAAGGTGACCCAAACCAAACCCTTGAAAATACGTCACAGACACTTTGTGACATATTGTATAATTCTATATTGAAGATATGTAACTGACACCTTGTGAAAAGGCCCACCATACCAGCACTGAGAATTATTTCATAACTACATGTTCTTTTGGTTTTGGGGGGGAAATTTTTGTAATAGGAATTGAACTCAAGACCTTGTGCTTGCCAGGCAGGCACTGGTGCCACTGAGCTATATCCCCAGCCCCTTTAACTAACTTCTTTGGATGGAATAATAAGAGAACACATCTCCTAATTTTTATTTATTTGCATTTACCTCCCTACAAAATTCTGAGTAACAGCCAAATGGAGAAAGCATCCCCAGGATAGCAAGATGTCATCATTCCTCTACGAAATTCTGTGTACTGTGAGCCCCCAGGGTCCTAGTCAGAGCATTAGATCCACAATTATCCCTGAGATCTGCAGCGAACCCAGCCATAAGATGAAGAAACATTTCCATTACAGCTTTAAAGGGTACAAACATTCTTTATTCTCTTTCTCTTTTATGGGTGTGTTGTATTTTTTATCCTTATAAAGGTATCAAATTATTTCATCAAAAGCCCAAGGAACACACTGCTAGAGAAATAGATTTGCAAATATATTGTGTGCCTGTATATTTGTGTTGGCGTGCATGACTGTATGAGTTTGAAGAACACTTTACAATTTAATACAACTAAAAGCTATTTACTCTGATCTTCTCTTTTTTCTTTAAACAAAATGATAAAGGTTCGGGAGGACCTAGGTTTTTCTCTGTTATCAAAATATGTACATAGTCCAGCTCAAATCTAGCTCTTCCACAGTTACAGGACTGTCAGTGAAATCATTCCTATGTAGGATCTCTCAGAAGGATAAATGCATCACAGATCCGACTCAGAGCAAATCAAGCATTCCAGAATGAAGCAAAGATTATGAGAATCTAGAGCAGCAGAAGCTCTCAGGAAGGAAATTGGTCATTAGGATCACCGATTCGGGAATGACCCAAAGACAGGACAGATTTCCTTGCTTGGCCTTCTTCACAGCTCAATAAGCTGTATTTTTCTCTTTTGAAAGGAGAATTTTGCTTGCAAAGGGTCCATCTCTCCTTACCCCACATGCATATGTACATAAAGATGAAAACAATGTTATATGCATGCCTTGTCAAAGTGAGAATTAACTAACCAGGTCTCCAGTTATCCCACAATCTCTCCAATATTCAATGAACAATGAAAGTACTAGCTTGCATTGATTCAACTCACTGTTTTTAATGGAGATATTCTTTCCTTCTATCATACCATGAGAATTGTGAGGGAATAAAATGCATTTTGGGTTTCTAGATCTTCTTCCATATACGGTATTAAGCAAAAGTTCAGCTGACACCTCATCCCATGTTGAAGGCATTTTGCTTTCTGCAAACAACACTCAAACACAGGTTTTTGTTGTGCTTTTTGTTGAGGAGAGGGCTTTTCAAAATGTAGACCATGACCTCTTAGAGGACCACAGCTGCTAGCTTACTTCACATGGTCAACTGAACAGCCTTCAGGATTATTGCCAGGAGGTCTCTACTGCCTGAGGAGAACTTTCAGTGTAGCCCTGGAAGTGAGAGACTCAGAGTTCATCTCCAAGGTCCTCAACCTATTTCTTTATTTGAAATAGGTGAAAACTGAACTGCTAGAGATGGATACTACCTGCTAACTGAACCATTTGGTTAACATTAAACATAACTTCAACATTGGAAACACCCAAGGTAACAAACTATTGGGAAACTGATTTTCATTACCATCCCTCAGTTCAATGATTGCTGGTCAGTACAGGGCTCAAATTCCACCATGAACTAAATATCTTTGCTGCACCATGTCCTCCCACCATGATGTTTTGGCCCTAGAACCAGCTGACTATGGATTAAATCCTTAAAACCATTAGCTAACTCAAACCTCTCCTTTTTTAAGTTGTGGGTTTCAGTTATTGTGTCTTAGCAACAGGAAAGCTAATACAAATGCAGAGAAAGAATTTTCGAGGTTCATGAACATACTAAATCTTGGAGCATATTCTCTCTTGTCCAAAGGACCTTCCCCACAGCCCTTGGCAAAAGACTCCTCAATGAGGGCACAATTACATTTATGGGATTTATAAACTATAAGCTCAAAATAAATATCAATAAAATCTTTTATTTCCCAAGTGTGTCTGTCAATTGTCTTGCTTTCTGCTGTAGGCATTTCTCTTCCAGCAGGAGAACAGTTTATTTAGAAGGGCAATAGCTTGTGATACTTACCCCTGACACTAGCCTGGCACTAGCCAGAGGTTCAGAGGCCATCAGGGGAAGCATTATCCAAGTAATGTTGAAGAAACTATGTTTTGGCAGTTATCAGTTATGTTACTGTGACTAATTGGTCATGGCCATGCTCAGACATGCCTGTGAGTTCACAGATGTGCTGACTATAATCAGAAGAAAGTAAGAACTCAAAGGAGATGAAAGGAAATAATAAGAGTCAGGACAAGGAATGACTTTGATTCAATCCACCTAAACCCATCCAATAAGACTCATTTGAAAGAAAACAGAAGCACAACTCTCCAAATCCTTAAACACAGCAACGTTGTTTGCTGCTTTACATTGTATTGACTTCAGGAAACTTTCTGCAGGCAAATACTTGGAAGCAAACATCTCAGAAAGCTCCGATATAATCTGTAGTAGACAGTGTGATGCATTTCTAGATCAACTGCCAAAGAATGACTGGTAATGAGCCATGCCACCTCTGCTCAGCAGACTACAGGTCTACCCAGAGAATGTACAGAAACCAGTGCTCAGGGTATCTAAACCCTGAGTACTCTCAGTTCACAGATGTAATGTTCACTCTGTGAGGGGCAGACAAAGGATAAGGAGTCATATGTCCCTCAAAGAGAGTCCACAGTGGCACTGAATGTGGAAAGAGCAATGATATTCAGTTTAATCTTTTTTGATAATTATTTTTCCAGTAGATATTTATTTTGCTGCATTACATAACACATAACATAAATTCAGAGGTTCTATTTTATTTCAAGGAAGATAAGCTAGGTAAATTTCAGGTGAAATAGTTGTTAATATTTAAAACTTGGGTCTTTTGTTAGTTACTTTTTTCATTGCTGAGACAAAAATACCAACACCCAAAGTGAAAAGGGGAAAGGTTTATGTAGCTCACAGCTTGTAGAGGTTTCAGGCCATCAGCCACTGACTCCAAGGCAAGGTGACATGGCAGACAGGTATCACAGAGGAGATGCAGTTCATGGTGGCAGAAAACAGTAAAAGCAACAAACAAAAGCCCTTAACAGTATCTTTCTGTCCCTTTTATCTTATCCAGGCTACTCATGGCAAGGCGCACTCACAATCTCAATCCTAGCATTGCACTATAAACCAATCCCAGCATCACACACTCTAGATTCAACCACCTCTGAAAAAGCTCCACCTATGACAAAATGAGGATTTGGGGCAGGGGGGCATCTAAACACAAGCCATAACAGGTCTCTTATATCTAGTTAAATGTTCTAGTTTCTTGTGGAAAGCGTGGTAAAATTTAGCAACACAAGGCGAACAATTCTGTGGGCGAATTAACCAGACTAGAAAAGAAAGGCAAAAATTCTACTATACATCACATGCCCATCACTCCCTATGGAGTATCAAATGCAAAAGCTGAGTGTTGGATGCCATTTATCATCAAGTTTTCTCTACTTTTTGGTTGAATAGCTGGGGACAAAAGAATGGAAATACTTTTGTCACCGTATGAGAAACAACCTCTCTAAACCACAATAAAAATAGACTGAGTGGGCCAAGGAACACAAGAAAAATGCGGACAAGCATAATTTTTCTTGTACTCCATAGCTTGTATTACATATTTGCCCCCTGTAGATTTTCCTGTTTTTTTAAACTCAATGCACTATAACAACCATAGGTTTTTGAGTAAGACAGGCCTGGCAGTGAAACTTCGTATCTATTTCTTCTATCACTTTGCATGTGTTCTTGGCCATATTATATGGATTCTCCTAGATTCAATTTCTTTTTATCTTTGATGTTGGGAAAATATAATCTACCAGGGAAGATTGTTATGAGGATAAAACAATATATGCAGGTGCCTGGCACATAATGGAAGACATTGAAGAAATTTGAGTTCCCTTCCACTTTGAAGAGTTGGGATGAGTTAAGCAGGCTGGATCATAAAATCTCACACACATTTGAAGTGCCTGCCAAAATGTAATGATCCAACTGCTGCTTCAGAGAGATGGCTTGGCTGAAGGTTTAAAGCACTTTTCATGGACTGAGGCTCAAAAGAAGAACCTCTCAGTAGCCTCATAAGGACTGCATTTAAAGAAACTTCCTACTGAATGGTAAAGTTTGGTAGGTACCTTCATGTTGATTTGGAGGCATAGCTATAGTAAATGTACACTTAGCCAATAAATAACAGTATTAGTAGACAATGATAATAAAATATGTTCACTGAAAACTGTGTGACATCAGACAATTTGGTACGGAAAGGTACATCTAAATCACACACAAATACCCCTTTAATTCTCTGAGTTCAGTTATCTGTATAGCTATAATTATCAAGGAAAATTTAATATAGACATTGGCTTTAGAACTACCATTTACTTTTGGGTAGAAATTTACATTGAAAAAGATTATTTTAGTTATGTAACAAATCGTCAAATAAATTAAAAATGTTCATTTCAATATAAAAGCTAGAAAAACAAAATTGCTCTTCTACCACATTGAGGTTTAAGTAGGCCAATAAATCATAGCACTCTCAATTCTGAATTTCAAACCAATTGAAAAATAGACACAGACTAAAGGGCAGGCAAACTTTATTGTTTATGGAGCTGGATGGAGAATGAGGCTGTGACAAGATTTAGGCCTGGCCTCAAATCGTTCTTCCTATAGGTATTTTTTTTATTTCTTTATTCTTGTGTGTGTGTGTTTTTGAGACACGGTCTTGCTATGCAGTTCAGGCTGGCCTTGAGCTCACTTTGTAGGCCATGCTTGTCTCAAACTTGCAATGATCCTCCTTCTTCAGCCTTCCAAGTGCTGGGATTACAAGCATACACCATGACGCCTGGCCCTATATGTATTTTTAACCTTTGATTTCCCACTGCTTTCTGCAAAGATAAGACAAGAATGTCTGCCTCAGCTCAGGCAGAAGCCTAGGAAGAGGAAGAAAGGAGGTAAGGTTCTCACAAGACTTCTGCAGACACTCCTCCAATGGCACAAACTAGATAAGAGATTGGAAAGAAGTCACAAGAAGTGTTACCTCAATAGTTTGTTTCCAAGAAATAGTCATCTCTTAGTGGGGGAACTTCACCTTCTCTAACATAAACTCTCTCCAGACAATCCTACTAATATGGGTGGACCCTTAAGAGGATCTGGATAGTCAGCTCTCATACATCTAAAGAGGACTTGTTACTTGAAGCTAGGGATATTTTCTGAAATCTTGAAATGCTCCCTTTGCTGTCCTGGGAAACTCCATGCATGCCTATGACTACCCAGTAATTGCCACTGTTTGTGCTAATTACTGAAAAGCAACATGCAGCTTCTGTCTTAGCATTTTGGATGTTTGGACACGAGAAAAAATATTAGAGGGAGGAAAGGGAAATGACTTATAAGCAAAGGACAGTACAACTCTGACTGGTACGATTTCAGGAGGCCCATGGGATTTTGTTGCCAGGACAAACTGAAGTTGCTGAGGAGCCTAGAAATCTGCCTTGCTGTCATTTATGTCAGTGTACCAGCCAAGACTTCTCAGTGCACCTCAACTATCCTGTCAACCCCAAATCCTAAGGGATACTTATAATGACCGTACTTTCTGTGATGGCCCAAGCAATAATGATACCACTGCCTCTAATGAAACTAAAGTGCACGTGTCACTTTGGAGATGCGCCTTGTTCAAGCAGAGTAGCCTGTCAGCTGTCTCTGGCCAAGTGATACAACCTGCAATTTAGTTAACAAACTGAAACATCATAGAAATCAGTGCTCTTAACAGGCATCTTGGATTCACTTGGGTTTTACTGCCTGTCTTAGACATCTTGATATTCAATAAAGTGGCACTGGTAGGAGGAGGTCCCAGTAGTGTTGAAAAATGAACAAGGAATGAAAAGCAAAGTGTTTCTTAAATTCTAAAGTTATATCTGCAGTAAAAGTTCAAAATCCACCAAAACTATTCCTTGACGCCAATTATTCCACCAATGACAACTGGACAAATTTCAAACTCTTCCTCCTAATATCTCAGATCACAGCTATCACATTCTAATCCTTACTTCCAGTATTCCTTTGTGAACCTTGTGCCCCATGCAGCACTGCTGGGTAGCCTAGCCACTCATTCAGCACACATATATTAAGTGCAAACTGTGTTTGAAGTACTGGTCTACACCAAAATAAATAGAACTGTTTCTGGCTTTCAAATATTCCTTGTACTGATGCTCAGTTTGAGAAAGAGAACAGATGAAGGCAACTGTCAGAAGAGTAATACAGGCACACGCCAGTATGCGAGCACTAAGGGATGCTGAGGCAGAAGATCACAAATTTGAAGGCAACTTACGTAACTCAGTGAGATCCTTCCTCAAGATAAAACATGAAAACAGCTGGGGATGTAGTTTAGTGATGGAGTGGCCCTGGGTTCATTTGTCAATACCGAAAGAAGGAAGAGGAGGAGCAGGAGGAGGAGGAGGAGGAGTGAAGAAGGGGCAGCAGGAAGGAGAGTAGTAATGAAGATAATTGAGATAAGTTCCAAGGTCTCTTTTAAGGAAGAACAGAACACTATAAAAGCATTCAAGGAACAAATTAAAGACAACAAAAAGCATGAGAAAAACTGCATTAGATTACAGTAGTAGATGGCTTTAAAATGTAGATGAGATCTGAGTCCATCTGAACACATACAGAATGAGGATAGATACAGAGGAGATGATTCAGTTTACCTGCCACCCTCTCAACAATGCTAGAAATGCAAGATACCTCTCTGTGGATTTGGAATCCAAGAAATCTGGTTTAAACCTGGATTGCTTCATATAGAAGTCAAATAAAACTGAAAGAGTCATTTAACCTCAATGAAAATTAATTTTCTTATTTTAAAAATGGTAATAAAAGTGCCTAACAAATACACTTCAGGGAGTAATTAGAAGGGCCAACTGAGGTCATATATGTACAACTTCTAGGTGAATTGTACTGCACACTACACATATCCGATCATTAGGTGCTGTATAAGAATTGTGGACACAATTTTCAGCATGCATGGCTGTTTCTTTCTCTAGCTTTTACTTTGATAATTTCTAAAAGGCTATTTTCACCCTCTTTAAAACCTTCAATAGGAGCAGGAAATGCTTCACTTCATACTTATCCATTTCTTTTATCAGAGGAAATCAAAGTGCTCCTGGAAACCATCTCATTAATCTCTTAGAGGGAGGTAAGTAAGGGGACACATGTTTCTCACAGCTGTATATGAATCTCAGTTTCATAAATAGAAAAGACTAAGTTAAACTTTTCTAAGTTGCATAGTGAATCAAAAGCAGAGCCAAAAATAGATCCAGGCATCTATTTATCCAGTTCTCTGCTGTCTTCATTATATGCATCCAAAAGCATTTTCCTGGGCTTCCCCGTGCAGATCCGGGTCTACAGCTTTAAAATAACTAACTCTCTATTTAATGTGTTCTATCTTCAATTTCTTCCTCAAAACAAACAAAAATACATGAAAAACAGGAATTTTATGGAGAGGAAAACAAAGAATACTGTGTATATAATATTTATGAAAGAAATCTAGTGCAGTGTCTGTTACACACCAGATGAAAAAGAAAAGCCAATTTCTTTTGTTCTGTATGAGGAGAATGTGGTTTATATAAATCTCAAAGGTTATTATCTCAAAACATAGGCAGTCATTTGGACAAACACTTAGACTTATTGTTAATGAACCTCAGAGTTAATTATTCCTTCAATCAATAAACATTAAGTCCGAAGAATAACACTAGATTCTAAAGATATAAAAATAAACAGGACACAGCATAGGCCCTCAGCAAGTTTACAACTGAGTAGATAAAACATAGACAAAGTAGCTGTTAAAGAGGTAGAAAACAAGGCAAACAAAATTCGATAGAGTCTCAGTAAAAGTTGTTCTGGTGGGGAAAGCAGGAAAGGTTCTGTGAAAGAGGTGAACCACAGGCTGGATAATGAAGGGCACTTTGGATTTCAGCCACTGGGTGGAATGAAAGGAAGATCGAGAGGAAATAGCCTCCGATGAGTGGGCTTCAGATGCCAAAAGCAATGACTGAAAGGAACATGAATTTCTCTAGTGGATGAGCTTAGCCAATTGATAGTGTACACACTAGAGAATAAGTTTTACTGGAGAAAAGATAGGTTGAGATCAAACCATGTCAGACTTTGAGTGCTGTATTAAGGAATACAATGTCTCTTCAGTGGATACTGGGAAACTGCTGAGTGACATGACCAAGAATATATATTTTACATGAGTTTGAGCTGTTCTAAGCAGAGGAGAGGAACTATAATAGACAAAAGAGAGATGAGATAACAGATGGGTAATGGCAAGGACCAGACAGACTCAACTGTGGAAAAGCACAACCAATGTTTTCTAGAGACAGAAAGGAAGAGGGAAAAGAGCCAGTTGACTGTGACGTGATGAGGGTGCCAGGGTTTGATGTATGTGAGAAAGAAGCTAGAAGACCATTTCCTCCAAGACCTTATGAAGAGATTTGTTAATTGAGTTGTGATTCAACTGGGGCTTTTATGATACAATAAATGGTACCTGGGGATATGTAAATATGGTTTTCATATTCAAAATGAAGAACAACATGAACTCATTTCCATGGCATCCCAGTAAATCTTTTAGAAGACTGGCCATCCAATGGCAGGTGGAGTTTGCCAGTACCAGTATTTCATTCTGACAAGAGAGTCTTCTACTCAGAGGGTGCACATGTCTGTTCACAAAATGACCCATACCCAGCCTCTCAGCTGAACATTTCCTGGCTGGCCTTATCAATATTTGAATTGTTAACCTGAGGCTTAGAAATGAGAAAGAGATAACAATGAACTAAGATAGCTACATGGAGAATAGTCATAACAAATTCACCTCATCTTGAGAATATATTTGACAAATACAAAAACCAGGAGAATAATGAAGGCTTAGGGCAAAAATCACAACTAAATGTCAGACAGGTCTTTATTGCTACCCATGAGACCATCATGAAGAAAAAAGGAATGTATTAGGAATACTTACCGATCGTGCACTAAACAGATAGGCAGACCTTGCAAGGCTGGCCACAGGACTATGTCCTTAAGAACTAACTACCTCGTCAACATTTGGAACAGTGACTTGAGTAAAGAAAGACGGGTATCAGGTACTAATACATGGAACAGGGAAAATACATTAAATGGTGGAATGCAAATGTCATGATGAGACTATGGTAGTGAAAGTTAATTAAGATAAATATAAATGAGGTAAAAAAATAATTTTTTAATGTATAATTGGGGTGACTTGGTCAAAATAGAATTCAAGAAAAATCCTACAGGTGTTGTTACATGACAAAGAACTCAGCAGACTCCAGAAGTGGGATAGAAGCTTTACCAAATCTTTTGTGTGAAGTCGTGATGGGTTAACAGAAGCAT
The DNA here is from genome assembly GCF_000276665.1 of Chinchilla lanigera. Classification (NCBI taxonomy): domain Eukaryota; kingdom Metazoa; phylum Chordata; class Mammalia; order Rodentia; family Chinchillidae; genus Chinchilla; species Chinchilla lanigera. The sequence continues at coordinate 3,381,138 of NW_004955438.1, read as the reverse complement.
ATTGTTTTGGGAAGAATGCTCTCTGTGCTCTGTAAGAGGCAGGTGTAGTGCAATAAATATTTTCCTGCTGCAGAGAAGTCTTCGATGGGCTTTCATGTCCAGAACACTGTAATAAGAGTGGTAAAATTTCTGGGACTTCCTTCATGTCATCTGGAGAAGGATTACAGAAACTAGGAAAGCAAGGACTTGGAGGAAGAAATGTGACTGCTGTCCTGATAAAGAGCTGTATCATGAAGTAAAGGAATGGATATTAACCTTTGTTCCTGAATGTAAACTTCTGAGGAGGGGAAAGAATATATAAGGGGACAGTTTCTGAATCAAAATAAATTTTTTTCTGTGGTAAAATGTTCCTACCATGGAGAAGACTCCTTTGGAAAATCATGGAAACACCACTGGCAGAGCAAACAGCATGAGCGGGAACTCTGTGGAAGGAATCCCCACACTTAGAAAGAAGTCAAACCCAGTGATTTCCAACCTCTGTTGTCATCAGGTTCCACCAAGAATTGTTTCTTAATGGTAAGCTGGGGTATTGTCCCAATTCTTTCTTCCCAGGAACAAGCCATGACTTTTCACGTTTTCGAAATGTGAGAACACAGATCCTTCCCACATCATGCTACTGGGCTGTGAACATGATCTGTTTGACCCAGGGAGTGATAACGGGTGTGGTATGGGCAGACTTTCAATACACTTCCAATATTTGGACTGTCTTTTGGTGCTGAAGAGTTGCACCATGAAATAAGTAAGCTGTGGATGGTTAGTGACCCTTCAGCTTGACCCCTAGGGTCAGTTTTAGTAAACAAGAGATTCAGAACATCTCTCATGAATATTAAGATCCTGAAGCTGTGACCCAAATATAAGGAAGTTGCCAGGCACTTCTCCACATCTACAGTATTTAAAAGACAAAAGTGCCAAATTACTTCCCTTCTTTGTCTTCTAATTTTAGTTTTTGAATTTGAAAAGTTTGGCTATTGCAATCCCTTTTAAATAGCCACTGATAATATAGAAGGAAATTTATCTGATTGTTCAGCTTCCCTGAATCACTGATAAAACCACATCTTTTACCTTAAAGCTGACAGCCCTGCTTCCTAAAAGTGTCATGAGCATGGAAATGTTTGTTTCACTTGAGACAATCAGTCTCTTTACTGTTAGTAAATTGGTGATCACAATTATTCCTATTTCCTCTACATGAGGGTAATGCAGTTTGTACCAGGCCTCTTTTAAGAATGGATGGATGACAATCAAGTAGAATTAAAACCACAAAAATTCCCCGTATGTAAACTGAAGCTAAGATGAAGTTTTTGAAGAATGTATATTTAGGGAGTTATATTTCCCAAACATGGTAAAAAAGTTGTTTGGTTTATAAAAGCTTAAATATAGAGAGATGCTTTGGGAACTGTATTAAAGGTCTGCAAAGACTCCACGGGTAATCTATACAAAAAAGTCAAATATTTAAAAGTTATGCAAAAGGAGCACTCACTTCAAAATGATGAGAATACATGCTTTGCCATAATCGGGGTTCAAAAGAGTATTTCTCAGTAATAGTCAAATATTAGCATGGAAATAATATTTCTTGGTAATAGTGAAATATTCCTAAGTCAAACATTAGGAATGGAAAAACTACTTAATGGTAGTTTGAGAAAAAGCATGTACTCTCAATTTATATATATATTTACCTGAATACATAATAAAAATAAAAACTAAATGTCACAGAATTGCTGCAAATAGCTATGTACAGCATGCTTATTTATTTAAAACCACATATAAACAATGTTCTTTAGCAATTTTCAGAATGCTCCTATCATATTATCAAAAATTTAAAAAAACCTACTCCACAGCAATATTGTCACTTGTTTTAAAATCCAAGAAAAACATTCACCACTTCATAAAATTTAATTTGGACTTTGTCTCCATGAATTGCATGGATTAGATGTTCTTTACTTTCTACTCAAAAGAAAAAAAAATGTACGTATGTATGTATATATATATATATATATATATATATATATGTATACTTCAGGAGCAACAAAATGAACAGGCTCAACAACATTCTTATGTGGATAACTAACTGAAACTGGTCTTTGGGAAACCTCTGAAGTCCCAATTCATTCATATTTTCTTGAGAGGGAAGGGAAACAAGAATATATTATCTGAAATGGAATCCAAAATGTAGGAGCCCTCTATTCAAGGTCAGACCCCAGAAAACAACATCTGATTCCCTGACTGCAAATGCTCTTTTCTTAGCCACCCGTAAAAAATATTCAAGACCTCAGGTACTTTGGGTTACCTGCACTGTTTTCAGCAGAAAGCCACTTTTCAAGCTGATGCAAGAGGCTGGTCTTGCATTTGCTCCTTGTTCTAAAGCAGAAAGAAGTTCATGCACCGGTCAACAATGAAATTGCTGTGTCCTTGAGTTATCTGCATTTTCCCTTCATCTCTCCACTGCATTCATTAATCTTGACAAAGCCTTAATGACAGCTTTTTAAAAAGTTAATTGGGACAGTTACAATTAAAAAAAAACTCCATGGAAAAAGAACTCAGTGGAAAAACCATGGTCGTGTTGGTCTCAATGACAACGATCCACAAACATCTCTCTTCAAAAAAAGTCAAACTTGTTAATTTCTTCCATTGTCTCTTTAAATTTTGTCGTGATGAAATATCTGCAAGTGCTTCAAGTGTATTTCTGTTTCCTCTCTCTCTCTGAAGGTGTGCACACATTTCTGGATGTGGGTGACAGAAGAAAGAGGATAGTGTGCAAATAGGTGAGCATATTTGTGAAGGAGCTCCATGACATAGAACCATAAAGGTCGGGAAGGGTGAGTTATCGCCTTTCTTGTTCCTCCCCAGCAATTCAGTTCTGTCCAAATAACTCTCAGTTAATGTAGAAGCAGAGACATTTCACATTTCCTTCTTAAGATCATTCTGACAGCTCACCAGCTGTTTCTATGCTACTTTTGCCATGATGGCATAGGTAAACCATAGTGTCTTCTCCAATACTCTGCCAACAGCAGTGCTGCCTGCTGTTTGGTGCTGAGTCTGTTCCCCAACCAGAACCCTACCATCTTGTCCTTTTCCCACCCATCTTGCACAACACTGATTATAAGAGTCATCAGTTGTGGTCCCCAAAGGAAACCTAGATGGAGGTGGTAACTGATGAGTGCACAGAAAATACAGTTAGACATTTACCATATACTAGAAATGTATAAATGCTTATATATTATGAATACCTGTCTCGTTCATTGATCATTTCCAACATTTGGCAAGACTGTTGAAAGTAGCAAGAACATGGACATTGGCATTAGACAGACCTGGATTTTGAATTTCAAATTTCTGTTTTCCAGCTAGATGCTACTTTGTCAGTTTTCTCATCTGTAAGTGGATTCTGATTTTTATTTTGAAGCATGGTGGGAGCAATGGGTACTCTGGACTATCAGCTTGATTGGCTTGAGAGATGCCTTGGAGATCAGTAAAACACACTTCTGGCTGTGTCTGGGTGTATGGTGAGTGATGACCTTAAGGAGTATATCTGACACCAACCCCTTCTTTTCTGGGTCTTCCTCTACTCCCTGCTTCCTGGATGCCATGGATTGGGTAGCTTTCCTCTACCAGGATGTTTCCACCTTGAAGCCAGCCAGCTATGGACTGAAACCCCTGATACTGTGAGCCAAAATAAACCTCTCTTTCTTTAAGTTGTTTTTAGCAAAAGAGAGTTAAGTAACACAGGAGTGCTTACCAAAGAATCCAAGAGACTTGAATGAACCCGCATAACAACTAGGAAAAGAACCTGAACTTGAACCTGAATTATATAAATCCTAATTCAAGTTTTACTCTACTTAGGGATTACCTCATTAAGCCTAAAAAAAAGACAGCAGGGTAGCATAGAATTTCATTCACACAGGAGTCTAACAAGCGTATGTGGCTCACAGACTTAACTTCATATAGAAACTACTGACTAGAAAGGAGGATGGTGGGGGCCAAGTGTCAGGTGACAAATACACTAATAATACAAGAGATGACAACTGACACAAGTAGAAGAATGCAAAACTAATACAGACACATGTATGTTTAAAATATAGAATTAATATTTTCTCTATCCCTTATCAGTCCCTTAGAACATTACAATTACAGAAAAATCACTTTCAGAATTTAGTTCTGATAACAGAGACTCAATGAGGACAAACTGATGATTCTTACTGTCACTTTTTTGATGCTCCTTCTCTTCTGTCAGTCTCAGGATTCCTCTGCCTCATGTTCGTGAGGACTCTGCCATGGCTGAGGGTCTTTTATCTCCTTCTGCACTGCTCAATGCCCGTGCACCTCGCTTATGCCCTCCTCTACTGCCCTCTACCCACCGTCACTACCACCCCCTTGCATATGCCAAGTCTTAAGGGAATGAAAAGTGTTTTTACAGTGTGGTGAGCTTTCATCCCCGAACATTGAATGTTCAGGTCACACTGACTGATCATGCAGCCAACAATAACAAGAATAATATCAACCCTTCCTAACACTGGATCTGTGTGAAACACTGTTCTAAGTACTTTAACATATAAGCATTTGACCCTCACATCAACTCTATGAAGTAAATCTCCACTTTACAGATCATGCAACAGAGGTAGGAATAGTTTATATATGTGACTCGCCCCAAATCATACAGCTCATAAATTGAAGATGCAGGTGCAAATGTGGGCTGACTGATTTCACTCTTAATCCCTGCACCATTGTGGCTTGTATATCATTAAAACAAAGCAAAGTCCAAAGAAGTCAAGGTTTATCATCTAAAGGAGTGTCGGTTGGTTGCACAGTCTCACTCCTGTGCTGTATCCTGATTCCCCACTGTCCCATACATTGTTTCACTATTTATCCTTTTTGAGTTTTACTTTTCCTACCAGTAAAATGAAGAGAGTGGATCAAAAGTCCTCAGCCTTCCTTTGGGAGTTGGTCAGCCCAGGCCTTTTGGCAGAGGAGTCTGGGCTCCTAGGGTATTGGTGTGTCTACCACATGGGCTCCTCTTTTCTCCTTCAGCAGTGACCTTCCTGGAACAGTGTGGATAAAAAGCTTTCCAGCATTTTACACTTAGTTATAACTGAGGAGAGATGATGCTTTTCTCTGGAAATACTCACTTGGATTTCTAGATCAAGTGCCGTATCTATAATGCTTCTCCTCTCTGGATATAATAATCAAACATCAATCTCAGAGAAGGCCCCTGGGTCTCTGCTTTTTTGCCTTTGGTTAGGTGCCTAGAAAAATAAGGACTCAGGCTTCACTTCACCAGAGGCAACAGAACACTTGCTGTGTGACACAAAAGCCATCACAGCGTAGGGGGAACTGGCAATGACTGCTACAGTGTGATGTGACAGGAAAAGAGAATCCAAAGGCTGTAAACCACAGAGTTTAAGTACCTTAGTTTTCCTGTGGTTCTCAGTGTGTTGACAAGGTGACCAGAGTCATCATCATACCAGCATTCTGAAGAAGTACAGTTATAACTTTATGTTATGGGTTGAACTATGTCCCACCCCCAAATGTTCAAGTTCTAATCAACATTGGAATCAATATCTTTGTTGATGCAATTAAATGAAGATGAGGTAATTAGCATATGCCTTTACCAAAAATGACTGGTATTCCAACCAGAAGGAAGTGTCATATGAATAAATACATACAAGGCCAATACCATGTGACGGTCAAAGCAGAGATTAGAGTGATGTGGTCACAAGCTAAGGAACACCAAAGACTGACGGTAAACATTCAGTGCTATCAAGTGGCAAGGAAAGATTGCATCCTCCAGAGGAAACATGGCTCTGTCTTCATCTGGAAAGTATGGCATCTAGAATTGTGAGATCAATAAATTCCTGTTGTTGTAAGCCACCAAGTTGGCTTTGTTTTATTATGGAAGCCCTCAGAAGATAATACTTTTGGTGAACCCATGACCCATCTTGATTCTTTCAGATCTTTTGGGCTTAAATCGATGCCTTTTGTCCTCCATATCTGGATTCAAGCAAGAGATATAGCCTGATCAAAGCCTGATCAAAAAGTACAAAACGATTGATTTGATTTGGCTTGTCTTCTTCCTCAGCTCACCACATCCTCTTCTTTTGTTTAATGTGAACCACTACTTTTGACTGTGGCTTTAATATATGTATAAATAATAAAAGGAAGAAGAAAGAAACTGGCTGGTAGAGAGAAATGGATAATGAGGGACCTGAAAAGGGACATTGTGTATTGGCAGATGGATCATGGAAATGTGGTTTAACTATTTTGAATCTCCAAATCTTTATTTGTAAAATAGCACAGTAGAGTCAATTTCATGTTTCTGTGAGTTTTAAATTTCTTATTTTGCAGAAAATTGCCTATTTCTAAGCATGATTCCCCCAACAGCCACATGGTAGCAAAAAAACAAACATACTGCTTTCATCAAGAAAGGTAATACATTTTAAAGACATCACTTTCTCTTGGCACCGCATCAGTCCTTGTGTACCTGTGAGACTCTTTCCATATGTGATGTGAGTTTTGCTATTATTCAGTCATAGAAAACACAAGATGTAGTATAATAGTGAATCTGCACCAGGAATGTAAGGGTTAGCCCCTCTATTTTCTCTTTATTTTCTAGATTAGAGTAGAACATGTTTCACCTTGTCCTGCAAATAATGGATACATCTGTAGAAAAATCTTTTTTCATGTGAAGGGCTCAAGCCCCATTGAAAAAATGCTTTTTTGTTAGGATATCAGAAAAGGTAGCCAAAATTCAACTGACACAGGGTAAAAGCATGGCCAGTTGATTCATCCAAAGAAATGACAGTAAATTTTTGGTTCTGTCTTTCCACGGGGACTAGTGGAACATCAGTTGTTGGACAACAGCGCAGTTGTATTGCTGTCTATCCTTTACTGCTGTTATTTTCTGCCATCTCAAAAGACAGCCTCATCATATGTCTCAGTAAATCTATTCCTTTTTGCTGGGGATATACCTCAGTGGCACAGTCCCTGCCTGGCAAGCACGAGGTCCTGAGTTCAATTCCTGGTGCCAAACAAACAAACACAAAAAAACCAAAAAACTATTTCTTTTTGGCTTTCCAACCAAATCTCAAAAATGTTTCATCCAAGAGTAGAATAACAGAGTGCATTAGCTTGTCCATTACTCAGGAAAAAAAGGCCTGACAGACAACTTAAACGAGCAAACAAATTTATCAGGCTCACAGTTTCAGATGTATCAGTTGATACACTGTTAGTGGGGTCCAGGTAGGAATATCATGGTGGAAGGATGTGGCAGAGCGAAGTTGCTAACTTCACAGTGGCCAGGAACCACAGCATAGATGAAGAGCACAAGTGAGAGTTATAGCCTCCAAAGGAACCTACCCAGTGACCCATCTCTTCTACTGGACCCTACCTCTGGCTACGAACAAAAGTGGATTAATCCACTGATGGGCACATCATCCTCTGATGCCATCACCTCTCTAGCAGTCTATTAGTCTAGTCAAGGGCACAAGTAAGGTGAGCACGCACAGAAAAGAAGTGTCTCCCACAATATGTCAAATATCAGCTACTTTATTTAATATTTATTAAGTACCTATTCTGTGACTGTGGTGGATTGACAAATGGTGAGCAACTTCTAACACCCAGCTGAACTGAATCAGTGTGGTGCTGACTGAGGAAGAACTGGAGAGGAAGAAATTTAGGTGTTGTTATGGAGCTGTTAGTTCTCCTGGATGACCTTGTCATGCTAGCTTTCCTGATATCAGCTTAGCTGTTCTCATCATCAAAGGAGCTCAGGACCTTGTTGTTGCTGAGAATTGCTACCATTCACTTTGGTGGAGCACAGGTCCTTACTTTGAGCATTGCTTCCTGGCTCTGGAGGGAAAATTGGTATGCTGTTCAATCTCCTGGAGAAGCTTGTCACACTAGCTTTCCAGATATGAACTCAGCTGTTATCATCAGAGGAGCTTCAGACCTTGCTATCGCTGAGACTGGCTGTGGTACTTTTGGGGGGAGCGCTGGCTCTTATTTTGAGGCTTCCTGGCCTCATTGCAGAACCCTCAGCCTGATAGCACAGACTTTTAAGCTTCCACCACTAACCTTGGGGCCTTCTCAGCACAGATCCTAAAAGAGGCTTGCATGAGGCATTATCGTTGGCTTTTGGCCTCCAGCTGGACTCATGGGGGGGAGGGGGCATTGTTATAGGCTGTAGGTCTTCAGCTGCACCCATGCAGGACATTGCTGTGGGTCTAGGCCCTCAGCTGGATTCTTTGGGTCTTTAGTTTGTGGACAGATCTCCTGCACTTTTTTGAACTTGACTCTTTGGGTGACTAACATAATCTTATAAATTATGTGTCTTGTATTAAATTGTTCCCCTCGCAAACCCTGACTACAACAGTGACACAGTAAGAACCTAGGTGGAAGAGAACACATCAACAAGGGAGGTGAAATTTAACTCTCAGGGCCCTGAGTACACCTATGGGATGTGAATAGAAAGAACCAATGGAGCACTTACAAGACTAAATGGAACCAGTTATTAAGTGCCACAAGAATCCAGCAAATAGTGAGATCATACTGGGTTAGAATTAGTCAAGTTCATAAGGAAGGGTCTTTATCTCAGACAGAAACAAGAGAAGTGGGTAAGATTATCTGACTGACAGCATGAAATTATTCAGACTTTTTAAACCATAATTCAAATCCTGTGTCTGTACCTCACCCTTACCCAGTTAGCTCCCCTGTAAAGAGGTTCTAGGTTTAGGAACTGAGGTACTGATGACATTGGATGGCAGGTGCTTATAGGGTTTAATTAAATGGATATTAGATTCAGCTAGATCTCACTCTAAGTCCCAATACTACTGATTAGCAATGTTTGGCCTTGAGCAAATACTTTTAATTTTGTGCTTTCCAGTTTTATTAGTTGCAAAATGATGATAATAATGTCAACTCCATATGATTGTTTTGTAAATTTGGATATCATGTTAACAATATTTTCTTAGTGCCTGACTCAGGATACCATGATATAAGTGCTAGAAAAGGCATGTGGTTTTTTTTTTTTTTTTTTTATTTTAAGGATAAAAGGAGGGAAACATTAACAGACATACAACATTTTACAACATATCACAAGCACAATACAGACAATACAGAGTTACAAACAAAGTGGTAGGGAATTAACAATGGTGGTTGTATTACATATTGATATCTTCAAAGTGGCTTCTCATGAAAACAGATATAGACATGCAATACTGGTCAACCAAAGACTCATTGACAGTTTCTTTCAGCATAGAAACAGCAGATGGCATGTGGTTTTATAAGTACATCTGTGACTTTGGAAACAAAGCAAGGCAAGGTTAATACTGTCTGGTGTTCATGCCTTACTAGCTGTGTCAAACCTTGGAAAAAGTTTACATGTTTCTCTAAATCTCATTTCTATCACTTCTTTACAGTGCTGTGAAGACTGCATGAGATATTTACTAAATTAAAATACTTAACATTTTGACTAGGATGCAGAATAAACATATTATTTTTGTGACTGTTATCTACTAAAGATCTCAAGCAAAAGTAAAGATATAATATTTTTCATAATGAAGTAGGTTTTTGCAGAAGATGGGTGGAGTGTCAGTGATTACTGTCATTAATAGCCGTGTGCCTCTGTGAGCAGCCCCTACTTCCCTCCTGGTTCGCCCTCCTCACTCTGCTTTGACCACCCTTGCCTTGTTTCCACGGAGAATTCTTCTGCTCCTTCTGTCCTGAGCTCTTTCTCCTGCTTCTGTTCTCAGTGTTTCCTTCTCTCTCCGATTTCCAGTAGAATGTTATCTCCTTCCAGGAGCCTTCCCCAACCTCACTGTCCCAAGCACCTGCTGCCATTGTACTCTCCCTTCCCTCGGGAGCACTTACTGCTGTTGGCAGCTGACTGCGATTTGCCATTGTGAGTATTATTTGCCTCCTCTCACTAGAACATGACAAGGCCTTTATCTTAGTTGTTCCCCTTAAACCTTTCCCAAAACAGAGTAAGCTTTCAGTAACTAAAGTGAACAAGTGAATGGATGACTTGAATACAACGGCTGAGATATTTTTAGTGTATTATATCACAGTTGTTCTGCCCTTACCAAAACCAGAGTGGAACAAAAAACTTCTCCTCCCACTGCAGTCTGGAGCAGGGAAACAGTTCATGCAGAGGATGTGCCCCAAGAAAGTTACTTTCTTTACATCCAAGTGTTCCCAGATCTAAATATGGCTACCCAAGCACATAGAAGGAATGACAATAGAAAGAGATAGAATTACTGAGAACTCTGAACATAAGTTTAGAACACTGAGTCATAATATAAGCAGATGGAGCTTTTTTGGGTTTCTGGTCTGAATTCTTCATTGATGTAAGATATATTCTCCTTAAAATGGCTTGGCCTTAGAAAAGAATCAGTGGACAGAACAGAAAATAAGGATACAAGGGATCAGGATATGTTAACAGTCAAATCTGTAAAAATTCCCTGAGTCCTACCTGTCTAAGATACTTACCAGTTCCTCAGTAAGGAGGGAATATAACATACCGTGTGTATTTGAGTATGTAAGCAATGTCCATCAGGACTCAACTAATGCAAGTCCCAAGTACAAGACAACTTTTCATTTTGAACTTAGGCCAAGACCAAAATGGCAAGAGTCAAGACCGTAAAATTTAGTGTAGGTGCATCTGGTAACCAGTACCCTCTTGGAGAAATGCTTTCTCAATTAGTCTTATTCAGCTCTGTGTGAAACACTCGTTAACACACCTGAGGTCTTTCTTTCCATTGCTGGAATTCTCAACACTCAACAGGCTCCAAGTTGTTCTTTTGTTCAGGGGAAAAACTGTAAGTGTGTGTGTGTGTGTGTGTGTGTGTGTGTGTGTGTGTGTGGTTTAGCAGTAACTGGCCTTCAAATAGAACCAGCTGGATTCAGTGGAGCCACAATGGCACCATTTGTCAAATTACTATTCCAGTGAGCTAAATAATGCCCCCATGGACAGAAAAAGTTAATCTTTTTTCAAAACAGCCCCAGTTCCCCCCAGGAAGCAGCTCATTTGCATTGCAGGAGCTGACTCTGGGTTAATATGCTTCCGTAGCAGCTAGGTTCATAGGTTAACCATATGGTGTGTTCATAACAATTGCTTTTTATCCTTTTAAAGTTATTTTCATTAGCTACCCCTTGCTCTTTAATTATTCTCTGTTTAGGTTTTGCTGCTGCAATCATCAAATTTCTATGAGAAAATGTTGCTACCTTCAAGCCAGTGTGCACACACAATTGTGTGAATGCACACAAAATTCAGACCCTCTCTGTGCTTCCCTGTCACTATGCCTTTGGAAGAGTTCTGTTGTACCACACTGATCTCTTTGATTTCCTTTCTTCCTGTCTACACTTTTGGCTATCACCTTCCTTCACTCTTAGCACATGTGCAGCCCTGCTTACCTCCTACCAGCGGCCTCCATACAGTGACTGTCTCCCTCTTGGAATCCAAGACTTCACAATCCTCCTGCAGCTCTTGCCTTTAATTAAATTCTAGTCCCCTGCCTCAGCTGCCAAGATTCATAGATACCCTGAAAGGTTCAACATTAATTAATCAGGGCTCAGCAAATTCTCCAAGTGGGAATACTAGAAGAATAAAGGTGGTAAGATTGTAACATATGAAAATTTTAAACAGTTCTATGATGATGCTCTTGAGGGAGGTGTCTCAAGAACAGGCAGAAAAGCAATTAGTGCAAAGAAAGGTGAACATTATAAGTGATCATAACCACCAGCACTACGTTAAATTTATTTTTATTCATTTAATTTATAAAGTCTCTATTTCTCCCTATTTGCCTCTCTGCAAGAAAGTAAAAGAAATATGAATGATGCTAAAATAAACGAAATGCTCAACATAGTTTTGATCAATTTTAAAAGTCATCTGAAGATATTTTTCTGAGAGTAATATATTAATGAGCCATCACCCTTAAATGTTCTGGATTACAAAAATTCTCAGAAATTGCAAACAGGAAAAAAACTGTAACGGTACCTCAGATTACAATTAGACAATAGAAGTAAGGTAAGAAATCGATCTAAACTGAGAAGTCATTGACTCTCTAAAACAGTGAAGAATTTAGCAGTTAACAACACCAAAATGTGTCTGATTGATGAACTCCTTCAATGACCCTGAAATGTGATCACTGTTCCTTTTTCTTCAGTATCTCTCATGATGGGGAACTTGTCCTGGAAAGAGACCATTCTTTATTTAACTGATTCTTGGAAACGCTGCTGCTTCCACTTCCTACAGTTTTTCGAGGTCTCATAGACTGTTTGCTGGGATCATGAGATACTCCGTGCTGTCAAGATTTCTCTTTCAGGTTACTATTCCAGACTTTCAGTTAACTCCAGTCTGTGTGCTAGAGCACAGAAATCTGCTCTATCCGTCTCTAGAGAAGTTAGCATTCACAAGCTGAAGGCTGGGATCTGCCCAAGGGATTCATGAGCTTCTGGCAAGGCTGTAGAACATAATTCTCTCCTTCACGTCTGGTACCTGACTTCACCTAGAATAGTTATTGCCTGGCCTACAAAAGGCCTGTACCAACAATAAAACCTTACTCTACAAACGACAGGAACAGTCTACAAATTGGTTCAATACAAATATCACCTAGACTAGCAGAACTGCCATGTAAGGGCAACACTGGCTGCTTCTCAAAAGATCACAGAAACTGTTTGAGAAAATCTCACGGGACTTCGCTTGTATCCAGTAAAAATTTTGAGTCAGAAATTGAAAGGCAAAACTCCAACAAAAGAGAAACAGAGAGTGTGGTGAGACAGAGAGACAGAAAGAGAGAGAGAGAGAGAGAGAGAGAGAGAGAGAGAGAGAGAAAGAGAGAGAGAGAGAGA